>NW_026974942.1:300000-418867 GCF_030014295.1 Loxodonta africana | reverse complement strand
CATGAAAGATGCTCATCGAATTCCACATAAGGTAGATCTCAAAAGAAAGTGACCGAGACACATAATAATCAAACTTGCCAAAATCAAATATAAAGAGAATTTTAAGAGAGGCTAGGGATAAAGGAAGTCACCAACAAAGGAGAGTAAATAATAAAAAACTTGGACTACTCAGCAGAAATCATGCAGGCAAGAAGGCAAAGGGATGACTTACACAAAATATTGAAGGAAAAAAATTGCCAGCCAGGAATCAAACCATAACCCTGGCCCTCTGGCCCTCTGGCCCTCTGGCCCTCTGGCCTTAGCCCTCTAACTCTAGCCCCTAAGCCCTGAGCCCCAAAGCCCCTAAGACCCTAAGCCCTTAGGTCCTAACCCCCAAGGCCCTAAACTCTAACCCTAACCCAAACCCTAACGCCTATACCCTAAACTCTACAACCTAAACACCTACACCCCAAAACACTACACATCAAAACCCTACACACTAAACCCTATACTCTAAGCCTCAAACCCTAAACCCAAACCTCAAACCCCAAACCCTAAACCTAACCGTAAACCCTAATACCTAACCCTAACCCCTAACCACCCTAACCCTAATGACCCTAACTCTAACCCTCGAACCCTAACCCTCTAACGCTAACATGAAACCCTAATCCGAAACCTGAACCCTCTAACTCTAACCTCTAGCCCTAACCCTCTAACCCTAGCCCTAATCCTAACCCTAACCTCCAAACCCAACCCCAAACCCTAAACCTCAAATCCCTAGCCCTAAACCTAAGAATGAGCCTAAGCCTAACCCTATCACTTAACTCTAAACCCTAAACCATAACACTTAAAACCCTAACACGCAAAACCCTAACACCCTTAGCCCTAACACATTTAACCCTAACACCCTAAACGCCAAAACCCTAAACACTAACACCCTTAACCCCAACCCCTAACCCCTAAACCCTAAACTTAAACACTAAACCGTCAAACCCTCTAACCCTAATACCCTAAACCCTAACCCCAGCCCCCAGCCTTAAAGCTCACTCTAAGCCTTAAACCTTAAGCCCTAAACCCTAGGCTCTAAGCCCTAAGCCCTAAACTCTAAATCCTAAAACCCTAAACTCTAAGCCCTAAGCCTAACCCTCTAATCCTAAACCCCAAAACCTTACCCCAAACCCCTAAACCTTAAGCCCTAGCCCTAACCCCTAACCCTAATCCTCTAAGCCTAACCCTCTAACCCTAACTCTCTAACCCTAACCACAACACCAACCCCAACCTCTGAACCCTGAAACCCTAACCCCCTAACCCCAAGCTTCTGAACCCTAAGCCTAAACCCTCTAACCCTAAACCCTAACCTTCACCCCCTCACACCCTCACCTTCTCACTCCCTCACTCTATAATCTTCTCACCTCTAACCCCCTCACCCTCTAACCCCTGACCCTCTAACTCCCTCAATCTCTAACCCCCAACCCTCTAGACCCCAACCCTCTAACACCCACCCTCTAACCCCAAACCACATATCCCAAACAAACCCAACACCAACCCCAACCCTAAACCTAACCTCTAACCCCTAAAACCTAACCCAAACCCTAACGACTAAACCCCAAAACCCTAAACCCCAAACTGCAACCCCTAACACCTAACCTGTAACTCCAAACTCTAACTTCAAACCCTAAACCTAACCCTAACACCTAACCCCAACCAAAAAATCCTAACCCTAAACTCTAACCCCAAACCCTAACAACCCTAACCCTAACATCCCTAACCCCAAACCCTAACCGTTTTTGTTAGCAGCCGTAGCACATAACCACTAGCCACCAGGGTTTCCACGAGCAGTCACAGGAATAGACATATGCACACCCGTGTTCACTGCAACATTATTCACAGTAGCAAAAAGATGGGAACAACCTAAGTGCTCGTCCACAGAGGAATGGATAAACAAACTACGGTACATACACACAGTGGAACACTACACGACAATAAAGACCAATGATGAATCTCCGAAACATCTCACACCATGGATGAATCTGGGGCGCATCACACTGACTAAGTCAATCACAAAATGACATATACAGTGAGAGACCACTATCATAAAAACTCATGAAAACATTTACGCACAGAAACAATCCTTGATGTTCACCAGGGAGACGAAGAGTGGGTAGAGAAAAGCCAACTAAACAATAACCAAAAAAACCAAACCCACTGCTGTCGAGTCAATTCCAGCTCATAGCGATCCTACAGGACAGATTAGAACTGCCCCATAGAGTTTCCAAGGAGTGCCTGGTGGATTCGAACTGCAGACCTTTGGTTAGCACCGATGGCTCTTAACCGCTACGCCACCAGGGTTTCCAACCAAACAACAGATCGGTGGTAACTCTGGCGAAGGAAAGACGGTACACAAGACTGGGGAATCAACCTCAGCCTCACTCTAACCCTAACCCTAAACCACTTGTGCCCGAGCCTAGTAACCCCAGCCCTAACCCCAACCCCCAACCACCTAAAACCTATACCCCTAAACCTAACTCCCAAACCTCTAACCCCCAAACCCTAACCCCTAACCCTAATCCTCTAACCCTTCTGCATCTCTGGGCCTCTCGACTCTCCGTCTATTTTCTCCCTCGAAATCGTACTAACACTCAGTGGAATTTTGAAGTTTGAGCTGTGCTTTGCTTCTTGATGTCTCCACCGGTCCCATCAAGGCACTGCATCATTTGCTCTGCTTCACTATTCAGTTCCAAAACCAAGGCTTAGAATCGCCTGACACTGAACTTCAGCGATTCGGTGCAAGGCCGCGAGAGGGCGCGCGCACCGCCGGTTCTGTTCTGCCCACCAGGCCCTCCGAGCACCGGAACCTCCTGGACCTAAGCCGGGACGACCTGGGTACCGCTGCAGTGGCGACAGCAGAAGCTTTTCTTCCCGAGGGACCCAAGGCCCCAGGGCGCTCTCTCAATACTCCCATTAATGCTATGATTATCCTAACCCACTCCTTCTGCGTGACCTAGTGGGTCCTCTACCAGGCCGAGGCTTCAGGACCCGCAGCCCCCCGCCGTGGTCACGTAGAGGAACCTGCAGGGCCGCGCCCTCCCCGCCCAAGCTCTGCCCCTCCATACCCTGATGCCCTGCAGGCCTCTACTAGGTCCCCACCCAGGGGAGAGTTGTCGCCCCGCACAGGTGGGGGGACACGAGGGAACATTCGGAAACCACCCCTAGGCACGAAGCTGACTGCCCGATTGCCGGTATTGAGACCATGTGAGCAGGGCTGCCCCGCCAACTGGAGCCTGCAGGACATCACTCACGTTTGTCAGCTTCTCACCGCCCTCTGGGCTTGGGGTCCCAGAGCAGCCAATCCCCCGGGGGGGGGGGGCGGTCCATCCGCAGGGGCTGGAAGATCGGGTTGGTGCCCATGGCCGGAGCGCTTAAAACCCTTAGAAACCCTCATAAACCGTCAGCTCCAGACCTTCAAATGTCAGCCCGAGAGACACCTAATCTCCAACCTAAAAAAAAAAAAAAAAAACACACCCGTTGCCATCGAGTCAATTCTGACTCATAGTGACGCTATAGGACAGAGTAGAACTGCCCCACAGTTTCCAAGGAGCGCCTGGTGGATTCAAACTGCCAACCTGGGTAACCACTACGCCACCAGGGTAACCCACTAAACCTACTGCCACCAGGGTAGAGGCTCCAAATCCCGCCAGTGTGAGGAACCCTCAAATCCCCTCAGCACCAGAGACCCCGTCCACAGTGACCGGTACACAGCGCCGCACAAACGTTTAAGTTAACAAACGACCTGGTTGCTCAGGACCCCTTCCTGCTACCCCCACCCCCGCCACCCAGAGGGGGAGCGGGACCCGGCATCCACACTGTTAACAGACACTGAATCGCTGCTGCTTCCACAAGGAGTAGGATCCCCACGCTGCTCCACAGATTCCCAGGACCCCTTCCTTTCCTGGTGGGGCCGCGCCGACGCCACAGCCCCAAGAGTAGACCGGCCAGGCGCGGGCGCGGGGTGCCTCAGCCTCCCAGGCACAGCGCCCAAAACAATAAGGGGCAGCATGGCCTTGGGCGGGGGATCCCTCTCTCCCCTGTCCGTGGCACCCTACGGAGTCTGGTGGGGGTGGGAGGAGGAATGGGGGCGAGTGCCCCGCCCTCAGTCTGGAATCTCACCCTCCCGGACGAACTCTAGGCCTTGGTTTCCCCTCTGGCAGAGGGAGCAGGTGGGGGGCGGGGTGGGCAGGCCCCCATCCCCCAGCTTGGCCCGCAAACCCGCCCCGGGCAGAGTAGGGACCTGGGCGCAGCCCTGGACACGGCCTTTCTCCCCAAGCCCTTCAAGCCCCCAGGCCCGAGGGCACTCCGCAGCTGGATCCCGTGGCTGGACCCCCCTCCCCCGCTGCAAAGCCATGGGGATGCAAATTTCCCGGACCAGCTGCGTCTCCCGGGCCAGAGGCTCCCTCTCGCAGCCCGTAGAGTGGCTGCATCCGCCCGCCCCCACGCAGCGTCCGCCCCCGAGGATCACTCGGGATGGGGTAAGCTGGAGGGGGCGACGCGAGCTGCTAACCCAACGTCCGGACTCTCCAACCTCTGGAGCCCACGGGATGCTGGGACTGGGACCCGCACTCCTGGTGCCTTCCCTCCACACCTTCGAGGGGCCAGGCTTGTTCAGTCTGGGAGCTGGTCCCTCCACCCAGCTGCCGGAGTTTCATACCTTTCAGAGAACACGGCAGGGAAAGCAGCACGAACAGCATCCTCTCTAAGGCGCGCCATCCGGCCCGGACCCCTCACCACCCGTCCCAGCGCTTCCGGGAGTAACTGGCTAGATGGCGTGGAACATGGCTGCTGGCCCGGCCCAGCGGCCCGGGTGTGGGGCGGGCGTGGGGGGGGTTGGGCCTCCAGAGGGAAGGGTGGGGTCTAGAAGCAAGGAGAATGCCAAGGTGTGCGGGGTGAGGAGACGGGAGACGTCAGGAGAGGGCCCTCTCGCGTGCAGAGTTAAGTATTGGAGGTGCAACAGTTAAGTGCTTGGCTAACTGAAAGGTGGGCCGTTGGAACCCACCAGCTCAAGGGTTGAAAAGATCTGGAGATGGGCTCCCGTAAAGATTCTAACCAAACAAAATCCAAACCAGTTGCTGTTGAATCAATTCCGACTCATAGTGACCCTATAGGGCAGAGCAGAACTGCCCCATAGGGTTTCTAAGACTATAAGTCTTTACAGAAGCAGACTGCCATGTCTTTCTGCAAAGAACCAACTGGTAGATTCGAACTGTCCACCCTTTGGTTAGTGGCCAAGCTCTTAACCACGGGGCCACCAGGGCTGTGCCATAAAGACTGCAACCTAGGAAACCTTGTGAGGCAGTTCTAAGTTGTCATACAGGGTTGATATGAGTCAGAATCTCTTGATGGCACACAACCATGATTGTACTAAGAAAAATTCCTCCAAGCAGCTGTCTACATGACCCCTGAAGCACACATGCATGCACGCTATCAAAGCAGTGCGGCCAAAGACAGGAAATTGGAAAAGAGACATTATAGAGTGGGCAGTGAAAAGGGATTTCTGAGGGACATGCAGCTCAAGCAGAGGAGGTAGCATACAACTAAATGCCCTTCTCCTTCTATTGTTCAATGGTCTTGAGAAAGAATGTGTCCCAGGAATTAACTGTAGCCCAGGAGAACTTGAAGACAGCAAATACAGAGGACCAGTCAGGATGCTTCTGCAGTGGTCAGGGTGAGGAGTGATGGTGGTAGTGCAGGTGGGAACAGTGGGCAGGCTTGAGGTGTACTTTGGAGCTTGAGCTGCCAAGAATTGCTGGTGGATCAGATGTATGGGATGAGGGGAACGGAGAATCAAAGGTGACTTCTAGAATTCAGGCTACCATGAGCGCATGGTCACCAGAGCTATTCTCTACCATGTGGAAAACCATGGAGGAACAAACTTGAGAAAATGACCAAACGATTTTTTCTGGACATGTTAGATTTGGATGTCTGAGGTCATCCAAGTGTGAAGAACAGTTCCCAGCTGTGGATACCACTCAGAGGTAGAGTAGTTTTCTGGGTTCTAAGAATTTGGAGATCATCAGCCTATAGCTGATTTGAAAGCCACTGGTGGTGCGATGATTATGCATTTGGGTGCTACCAAAAGGTCTGCAGTTTGAATCTACCAGTCACTCCTTGGAAACCCTGTGGGGAAGCTCTACTCTGTCCTATAGGGTCCCTATGAGTCAGAATCCACTCGACAGCGACTTTTTTGTTTTGTTTTAATACTAAGCTCAGAAAAGTTGTGTGTCAGGGTTGTATTTTTTCACAATACTTATTCAAGCAGTTCGAATCTACCAGCCACTCCTTGGAAACCCTATGGGTCAATTCTACTCTGTCCTTTAGGGTTGCTATGAGATAGAATCGACTCAACAGCAATGAACTTAGTCTTAGAGGAGCCCTTTGTCTGTCAAAGCTGAGAGTTTTACTTCATACTTTTTAAAACTGCCATGTCTCATGTTACGTGGCTACCCTTACAGGAGCATTTTTGGTGCTAACTTGACTTGTTCTTGGTGAAGGGCTCTGTATTCATTTTCTAGGGCTGCCATAGTAAATTACCAAAAACTCAGTGTCTTTAAAAAAACATATAATCCAAACAGTCCAAAAAGCTGGATTATATGAAGAAGAAGGGGCCTCAGGATTGGAGGAAGACTCATTAACAGCCTAGACATGCAGATGACACAACCTTGCTTACTGAAAGTGAAGACGACTTGAAGCACTTACTGATGAGGATCAAAGACTTCAGCCTTCAGTATGGATTACACTTCAACATAAAGAAAACAAAAATCCTCACAACTGGAACAATAAAAAAATCACAGTAAACAGACAAAATACTGAAGTCGTCAAGGATTTCATTTTACTTGGATCCACAATCAACACCCATGGAAGCAGCCGTCAAGAAATCAAACGACATATTTTATTGGGCAAATCTGCTACAAAAGACCTCTTTAAAGTGTTAAAAATCGAAGATGTCACTTTGAGGACTAAGGTGTGCCTGAACCAAGCCATGATATTTTCAATCGCCTCATGTGCAGCTAAAGCTGGACAATGAATAAGGAAGGCAAAAGAACAGAAACTTGAATTATGTTGTTGGTGAAGAATAATGAATATACCATGGACTGCTAGAAGAATGAACACACCTGTCTTGGAAGAAGTACAGCCAGAATGCTCCTTAGAAAGGTGGGTGGCAAGACTTGGTCTCACGTCCTCTGGACATATTATCAGGAGGAATCAGTCCCTGGAAAAAGACATTGTGCTTGGTAAAGTAGACGGTCAGTGAAAAAGACAAAGATCCTCAATGAGACAGATTGAGACGGTGGCTGCAACAGTGGGCTCAAACATCGCAATGAGAAAGGCCCAGGGCTGGGCACTGTTCCGTTCTGTTGTACACAGGGTCGCTATGAGTTGGAACTGACCCAACAGCACCTAACAACAACATCATAAACTCACTAGATCTCCTGGGGATAGAATGTCATATTCAGTGTAGAATAGATAGAGTTTCTTTGTTTGTTTGTTTACCATATTTACTATCACTTACATTTGATAACTTCCACATTCTGTTGGATCGCTTTTCTTTGGAATGGATACAAACGTGCATCTCTTGCAGTCTGTTGGCCAGGTAGCTAGCTTCCAAATTTCTTTGCATAGTGGAGTGGGCATGAACAGTGCTGCATCTGTTCGTTGAACCAACTCAGTGGGTATTCTGTCAGCTCCTGGAGCCTTGTTTTTCACCAGTGCCTTCAGTGTAGCTTGGACTTCTTGCTTCACTACTACCAGTTCTTGATCATATGCCACCTCATGAAATGACTGAAAGTTGACCATTTCTTTTGGTACTGTGACTCTGTGTATTCTTTCCATCTTTTGTGTGTGTGCTTTAAGTGAAACTTTACAAATCAAGTCAGTCTCTCATACAAAAATTAGTATACAGCTTGCTATGTACTCCTAGTTCCTCTCCCACTAATGAGACAGCACACTCCTTCTCTCAGCCCTGTATTCCCCATGTCCATTCAGCCACTTTCTGTCCCCCTCTGCCTTCTCATCTCCCCTCCAAACGGGAGCTGCCCACATAGTCTCATGTGTCCACTTGAGACCAGAAGGTCACTCCTCACCACTATCATTTTCCATGCTATAATCCAGTCCAATCCCTGTCTGAAGAGTTGGCTTTGGGAATAGTTCCAGTCTTGGGCCAACAGAAGGTCTGGGGATCGTGACCTCTAGGGTTCCTCTAGTCTCAGTCAGATCATTAAGTCTGATTTTTTTATGGGACTTTGAGGTCTGCATCTCACTGCTCTCGTGCTCCGTCAGGGATACTCTGTTTCGTTCCCTGTCGTAGCAGTCTTCAGTTGTAGACGGGCACCATCTAGTTCTTCTGGTCTCAGGCTGATGTAGTCTTGGATTTACGTGGCCATTTCTGTCTTTTGGACTCATAATTACCTTGTATCTTTGGTGTTCTTCATTCTCCTTTGCTCCAGGTGGGTTGAGACCAATTGATGCATCTTAGATGGCCGCTTGATAGTGTTTTTAAGACTGCAGATGCCACTCACCAAAGTGGGATGCAGAATGTTTTCTTAATAGATTTTATTATGCCAATTGACCTAGATGTCCCCTGAAAACATGGTCCCCCTACTGCTGCCCCTGCTACTCTGACCTTTGGAGCTTTTGGTTTATTCAGGAAACTGCTTTTGGTTTAGTCCAGTTATGCTGACCTCTCCTTTATTGTATGATGTCTTTCCCTTCACCTAAAATAGTTCTTGTCTACTATCTCATTTGCGAATATCCTTCTCCCTCCCTTTCTCCCCACCCTCATAACCATCAAAGAATATTTTCTTCTCTGTTTAAACTATTTCTTGAGTTCTTATAATAGTGGTCTCATACAATATTCGTCCTTTTGCAACTGACTAATTTCACTCAGCATAATGCCCTCCAGATTCCTCCAAGCTATGAAATATTTCACGGATTCATCATTGTTCTTGATCTATGTGAAGTATTCTATCGTGTGAATGTACCACAATTTATTTATCCATTCATCTGTTGGTGGGCACCTTGGTTACTTCCATCTTTCTCCTATTGTAAACAGTGCTGCAATGAACATGGTTGTGCATATATCTGTTCATATAAAGGCTCTTATTTCTCTAAGATATATTCCAAGGAGTGGGATTGCCATATGCTATGGTAGTTCTATTTCTAGCTTTTTAAGGAAGTGCCAGATTGATTTCCAAAGTGGCTGCACCATTTTAAACTCCCACCAGCAGTGAATAAGTGTTCCAGTCTCTCTACAACCTCTCGAACATTTATTATTTTGTGATTTGGGATTAATGGCAGCCTTGTTGGAGTGAGATGGTATCTCATTGTAGTTTTGATTTACATTTCTCTAACGGCTAATGATTATGAGCATTTCCTCATGTATCTGTTACCTGCCTGAATGTCTTCTTCGTTGAAGTGCCTATTCCTATCCTTTGCCCATTTTTAAAATGGATTATTTGTCTTTTTGTTATTGAGTTTTTGCAATATCATGTAGATTTTAGAGATCAGATGCTGATCGGAAATGTTATAGCTCAAAACTGTTTCCCAGGCTGTAGGCAATCAGTTTACTCTCCTGGTGAAGACTTTGGATGAGCATAAGTGTTTGATTTTTAGGAGTTACCTAATTTCTCTTTGGGTACTTGTACATTGTTAGTAATGTTTTTTGTTACAATCCCACCCTAATCCTCTTTAACATAAAATTACAATCACAAAATGGAGGACAACTACAGAACACTGGGAATCATGGCCTAACCAACTTGGTACACACATTTTTCGGGGGGGACATAATACAATCCATGACATCCACCTTTTAGTATATTTTGGGGACTGGCTCTTTTAGTCAGAAACAGGTTGAATAAAAGTGCTTACTTACCAGCAGTTTCCCGACAGTGTTGGTGACGGATCCCCAGTTGGATACACACAATCACACTGACTGCATTTGCGGTGCCTCAGCAAGTCCCACTTGCCTTCGTAACACTGATCTCTAGAACAAAACACAGCTCTGTAAGCAAGTCAGTTAAAAATAAAGGCATTGGATATTGAACATCACTAAAGACATAAGTGCATATTGGTTCTGTGTTGGTTGCCAGAATCTAATTCTCTTAATTAATTCATATTTTTTGTAGATATTTTTCTTGCTCCATATACCCAGAGTTCTGTGTACATATAATGAACATTCTACACGTAGGTTTCTCACAAATATTACCCAATGTCATTCATTTTTTTGACCATTCACTCAATGTTCAAGAATAAATTGAAGTATAGGAAATATTCTTATGGTTATTTAACTCTAAGGATGAAGAAATTGCATAGCGGGTCTTGGCTCCCTTTAGAAATTCTCTACCTGATGCAGTTCCACACAGCAACACGGACCTTCATCTCAGCACAGGAAGAAAGACAGCTTTGTCTCAATATCTGCCACTGCTCTTCACCTTCTACTAAGGTAAAAATTCTTCAGCCTGCCAAGAGCATTGTTCAAGAATTGGCTTCAAATCTCTCCTTGAAAAGTACAGTGAAAAATCTTATAAAAATGTTAAGTTTTATTATTAGGCAAACCACTATTTTGTCAAATCATCGTCTCTATATAAATTTTTCACCACTATGTGGCTTAAGGCAGCAATCAGGTGTGTAATAATGTGTATATCATTACATTTCAAATTATAAAGTGATGTTCCAATGGTTTAAAGAGTTGGAGGGACTATTGTGGCTAGAGAATATTGAATCAAAAAATATTTTGACATGAAAGTTTCAACAACAAATATGTTCCATAACTGTAGGTGTACTTGTAGATAAATATTTAATGTAATAATTCGGATGGTTAAAAAAGACAAAAACAAATAAAAACACATTAAACAGCAGAATAAGTCAATAGATGTCTATTATCATGACAGATACAAACAGAAAACAAAGAATAAAAAATAAGTGCAGCAGAGGTTACCAGCATTATGTAAAAGAGAGGAGCATCTTGACACCGAAATAAAATAGCTAGATGCTTCAAAATGTGCATCCAGCAGCTTTTCCTTTTAGCAGGTGTTGCAATTTCTGATTTATTGGAATTAAACTAGTTGTCCATGTCATTCACGTATTATTTTAGTGCAATAAATCATTTTACAAGTCCCATGCTGTAGAAAAAATGCTTAAATCATTACATAAACATAGCTTTGCTCACAACTCTTCCCATTCTGAATCCATTACTTTTCCCTTTACCACTTCCTAAATAGCTTTGAAAATCTTCGCAAAGCTGTAAACCCAAGTTCTAGTCCCACCACCATTTTATGTGATACTGATCACTCTGTATCCCTGTGAAGTCTTTTTTTTTTTTTTTACCTCGTCACTATTGTCGACTCAACATGTTTACTGCCTTATTGCGCTCTTTACCTGTTGTTGAAGCCTTGGTATTTACTTTCAAATGTCTTTCTTATTTCTCTACCTTAACAGTTAAAACAGTGTTTCATTTTATTTGCTGTTGTTGTTTTCTTTTATTATATTTCTTCTTGTCCACTCAGAGTTCAGGCATGATTAAACATATGGGTAATTACATTTTTGTGGAGACAGAATGGGATTTAGAATCAAGTTTCAATTACCCGGGTTTTACTTCCTTCATTGACTAACTGTATATCGGCAATACTTACTGACTATAAAACTTAATTTCAACATTTGTAAAACAGGTTACAATCTATGCTTTTTTTAGATATATACATTTTTTAAAATTTCAAAATATAAATTCACCAAAAATGATGTTAACATTTAGATTTTTCTTGTGATAAAAAAACTAAACCAAACCTGTTGTCATCAAGTTGATTCCAACTCATACCGACTCTATAGGACAGAGGAGAGCTGCGCCATAAGGGCTTCCAAGGAGTGGCTGGTGGATTTGAACTGTCGGCCTTTTGGTTAGCAGCCAGGTTGTAATCCACTACATCACCAGGACTCCTTTCTTGTAATAAGTCAGATAAATTGATAAGCTTATATTCCAGCTATGTATTTAGTGCATGAAATATGTCAAAGAGAATTATGTAATGTTTAAAAGTTTAAAATGTAAATTGATCAAAAATTATAATAAATTCCAAATAAGTAAGATAAAATGATTAGCTCCAAATCTCAGTAGGGGTTTAAATGCCTTTGAGACCAGTTGGTGCTCCTGTTTTCACCCATTCTCAATGGCACAAACTCAGCATCAGTCTCTGAATAGTGATTATGATGCTAACCCTGTAGACGATCAGGAGTGGTTAGGCTACTATTTTCACATGTTTTGCTGGCTAATAGATTTAAATTATCTTTACTGTCTAATATTTTTTATCTTTTACTTTTGGAGAACGAAGTCAATTGTTCATGTCGTATTATGTATGGTACAGCCCAGAGTGTTTGTAGTGTTCAATACTTTAAATTTCTCACCACTTTCATCATTACTTTTTTGTATAGGAAACTCAGGAATCAAATATTTTATACTGTCCAGCAATGCTTACACTGTAAGTATAAAGTGGGAGCCATTATAACGTTAAGGGAAATATCATTGATACAATGTTGGCTTTTTAATTAGGCAGATTTGTCTTTGTAATCCCACTCTGCCCTTAATTGGCTGATGACTTTAAGTATGCTTCTTTACTTTCCGTAGCCTTGATTTACTCACCCACAGAATGGGACGATGACCTTCATCTGGAAAGAATATACATATATACATATATACAGACGTATGAAGCTTACTTCTGACAATACTAACAAATATTGCTATTTTTTTTTTTTTTGCCTTCTTTACTCCAAGCTTCTAGACGGTTTACTCAGTTACATTTCCTTCCTTCCTTTCTTCTTTCTTTCTATGCTGCCTCTTTTTTTTTCCCTTTCAGTTTTATTGTGAATTCATAAACGCTAGGTTGAATTTCAGTGTTTATATGCTATTGGGGGTATGCATATAAGTAAGCAAATTTAGCTTCCTGAAATTGAAATGTAGGTAATTCCTGCACTGTCTGCCTCACATGACATGCGAAAGTTATTTAAAATAGTAAGAAAATATAAATATGTTACTTATTATCTATTGAATCCATACATCAGGCTAGATAATTTAACTGTCATGTTGAAGTGATAAATTTATAAATATAGATATTAATATTTTGTTATTAATGTAAGAAGAGTAAGTTAGACACCTAATATGAAGAGCAGGTAAGGATTTCAAAAGGATTGGTTCTCAGAAGAGTAGGACTAGAACAGTAATAAACAAAAGGTAAAATATGTTCGTAGCAGGAACATACAGAAGGTTGCTTCTACAATGGTGTTTAAAATAGAATAATGTATATTTGATTAGACAATCATTTATGGGAATAAAAAGATTAAGAAAATTTATCCTTACCTGCAAAATCTTAGAACCGAAAAACCAAACCAAACCCAGTGCCGTCGAGTCGACTCCACTCCTACTCATGGCGACCCTATAGGACAGAGTAGAACTGCCCCATAGAGTTTCCAAGGAGCGCCTGGAGGATTCAAACTGCTGACCCTTTGGTTAGCAGCTGTAGCACTTAACCACTATGCCACCAGGGTTTCCACAAAATCTTAGAAGCAGCAACATATTCATCATATTTCATCCAGAACATTCCTGATGTCCTGCAGTCATGCATTTAAAGTCATTTTTGCAGAAACATTCATTTTTATAGCTACTTACCTTCCTGGTGATTACATCATTGGCTCATAAAGACGAGAAAAAGAACCAAATGCAATTTGGCTGTCTTGACTGGGTCCCAAAGAAGACTATTAAGTTAAACAAATGAATAGAAACATCTTAAATAAGCAATATCTTCTATGTGCAACTGCTTGTGTGTGGCACCAGGAAAATAAACACTAATCAAGGTAATTTTAATTCCCAGTGAAATGAAACATCATATGGAAACATGGGGATTTTACTCTCCCTTGATAATTATATCATCTAGAATCATCTCATGTGAGATTTTTATCATAAAGGAAGGGTCCATGGAAAGGAAATGCCTGACTGGAGCCCGCTGTGGATTATTCTTAATTGCCTCTCCACTCTCACATTCCCAAAAGGAAGGAGGATATCAGGGCTTAATATGACTCAAGTACAGCATGAAAAAATGGAATATGTTTGCAAATGTCAACACAACTATTTGTAAAATAATTAGATATTTATTAAATCATTTTGTGAGAAATGAAGTGGCTCTGATCAGACTTAAATAAATGGGTTGACTAATTTTTTTTTTGTTGTTAATATTTGAATGTACCATGCAACTAGGTTGATGGAAGTTGTATATAAAAGTTATCCAAATCACTCAGTAGGATCATTTCAAAGAATCTGAAAAAAGTTAGGAAAATAAATTTGAAATACTGTGGCACTATGAGTCAACCAGAATTACAGAGCGTTCAGTAAACTGGAGTAAAAAAAGAACTGAAGGTATCATTTTCAAGTCGATTGTTGTTAGGTGCCATCAAGTCTGTTCTGACTCATAGCCAAACTATGTATCACAGAACAAAACACTGCCTGGTCCTGTGCCATTCTTACAATCGTTACTATGCTTGAGCCCATTGTCGCACCCACTGTGTCAGTCTCTCTCTTTGAGGGTCTTCCTTTTTTTCCACTGATCCTGTACTGTACCAAGCATGATGTCCTTCTCCAGGAACTGATCTTTCCTGACAACATGTCCAAAGTATGTAAGACACAGTCTCGCCATCCTTGCTTCTAAGGAGCATTCTGGTTGTACTTCTTCCAAGACAGATTTGTTCCTTCTCTTGGCAGTGCATTCAATATTCTTTGCCAAGGCCAAAATTCAAAGGTGTCAATTCTTCTTTGGTCTTCCTTATTCATTGTCCAGTTTTCACATGCATATTAGGTGATTGAAAACACAATGCCTTGGGTCAGGTACACCTTAGTCTTCAAGGTGACATATTTGCTTTTCAACACTTTAAAGAAGTCCTTTGCAGCAGATTTACCTAATGCAATGCGTCTTTTGATTTGTTTAATTTTTTAAATTTTGTTGTGCTTTAAGTGAAAGTTTACAAATCAAGTCAGTCTCTTACACAAAAACTTATATTCACCTTGTTACATACTCCCAATTGCTCTTCCCCTAATGAGACAGCCTACTCCCTCCCTCCACTCTCTCTTTTCATGTCCATTCCTCCAGCTTCTAACCCTCTCTACCCTCTCCTCTTCCCTCCAGACAGGAGATGCCAGCATAGTCTCAAGTGTCCACCTGATCCAAGAAGCTCACTCCTCACCAGCATCCCTCTCCAACCTATTGTCCAGTCCAATCCCTGTCTGAAGAGTTGGTTTCTGTCCTGGGCCAACAGAAGGTCTGGGGGCCATGACCACCAGGGTCCTTCTAGTCTCAGTCAGACCATTAAGTCTGGTCTTTTTAGAGAATTTGGAGTCTGCATCCCACTGCTCTCCTGCTCCCACAGGGGTTCTCTGTGTTCCCTGTCAGGGCAGTCATCAGTTGTAGCTGGGCACCATCTAGTTCTTCTGGTCTCAGGCTGTTGTAGTCTCTGGTTTATGTGGCCCTTTCTGTCTCTTGGGCTCTTAATGACCTTGTGTCCTTGGTGTTCTACATTCTCCTTTGATCCAGGTGGACTGAGACCAATTGATGCATCTTAGATGGCCGCTTGCTAGGGCCGAAGACCCCAGATGCCAATCTCCAAAGTAGGATGCAGAATGTTTTCTTAATAGATTTTATTATTCCAATTGACTTAGATGTCCCTTGAAACCATGGTCCCCAAACCCCTGCCCCTGCTACTCTGGCTTTCGAAGCGTTCAGTTTCTTCAGGAAACTTCTTTGCTTTTGGTTTAGTCCAGTTGTGCTGACCTTCCCTGTATTGTGTGTTGTCTTTCCCATCACCTAAAGTAGTTCTTATCTACTACCTAATTAGTGAATATCCCTCTCCTTCCCCCCTCCCTCCCATCTCTCTTAACCATCAAAGAATATTTTCTTCTCTGTTTAAACTATTTCTCAGTTCTTATAGTAGTGGTCTTATACAATACTTATTCTTTTGTAACTAATTTCACTCAGCATAATGCCTTCCAGGTTCCTCCATGTTATGAAATGTTTCACAGATTTATCACTGTTCTTTATCAATGTGTAGTATTCTGTCGTGTGAATATACCAAAGTTTATTTATTCATTCATCCGTTAATGGGCACCTTGGTTGCTTCCATCTTTTTGCTATTTTAAACAGTGCTGCAATGAACATAAGGGTGCATATATCTGTTCCTGTAAAAGTTCTTATTTCTCTAGGATATATTCCAAGGAGTGGGATTGCTGGATCTTACGGTAGTTCTATTTGTAGCTTTTTAAGGAAGCGCCAAATTGATTTCCAAAGTGGTTGTACCATTTTACATTCCCACCAACCGTGTATAAGTGTTCCAATCTCTCCACGACTTCCCCAACATTTCTTGTTTTGTGTTTTTTGGATTAATGCCAGCCTTGTTGGAGTGAGATGAAATCTCATTGTAGTTTTGATCTGCATTTCTCTAATGGCTAATGACCATGAACATTTCCTCATGTATCTGTTAGCTACCTGAATGTCTTCTTTAGTGAAGTGTCTGTTCATATCTTTTACCAATTTTTTAATTGTGTTATTTGTCTTTTTGTAGTTGAATTTTTGCAGTATCATGTAGATTTTAGGGATCAGGCACTGATTGGAAATGTCATACCTAAAAACTTTTCCTCAGTCTGGGTAATCTTTTAACTCTTTTGGTGAAGTCTTTGGATGAGCATAGGTGTTCGATTTTTAGGAACTCCCAGCTATCTAATTTTTCTTCTGCATTGTTAATAATGTTTTATATACTGTTTATGCCATGTATTAGGGCTCCGAACAGTGTCGCTATTTTTTCTTCCATGATCTTTATCATTTTAGATTTTATATTTAGGTCTTTGATCCATTTTGAGTTTGTTCTTGTGCATGGAGTGAGGTATGGGTCTCGTTTCATTTTTTTGCAGATGGATATCCAGTTATGCCAGCATCATTTGTTAAAAAAAACTGTCTTTTCCCCGTTTAACTGTTTTGGGGCCTTAGTCAAATATCAACGGCTCATATGTGGATGGATTTATGTCTGGATTCTCAAATCTGTTCCATTGGTCTATGTATCTGTTGTTGTAGGAGTACCAGGCTGTTTTGACTACTGTGGCAGTGTAATATGTTCTAAAATCAGGTAGAGTGAGGCCTCCCACTCTATTCTTCTTTTCCAGGAATGCTTTATTTATCTGGGGCCTCTTTCCCTTCCCTATGAAGATGGTGATTTTTTCTCCATCTCATTAAAAAATGTCATTGGACTCATTAGACCTGGATTGGACTGGACAACGGATTGGAGAGAGAGATGATGAGGAGTGAGCTACTTGTATCAGGTGGACACTTGAGGCGATGTTGACATCTCCTGTTTGGAGGGAAGATGAGAGGGTTAGAAGCTTACAAAATGGTCACGAAAAGAGAGACTGGAAGGAGGGAGCGGGCTATCTCATTGTGTAGTAAGGTGTATATAAGTCTATATGTGAGAGACTGACTTGATTTGTAAGCTTTCACTTAAAGCACAATACAAATTATTTTTAAAAAGTTGGAATTTGGCTTGGAATTGCATTAAATCTATTGATTGCTTTTGGTAGAATAGACATTTTTATAATGTTAAGTCTTCCTATCCATGAGCAACATATGTTTTTCCACATAGGTAGGTCTCTTTTGGTTTCTTGCAGTAGCGTCTTCTAGTTTTCTATGTTTAGGTATTTTACATCTCTGGTAAGATGTATTCCTAAGTATTTTATCTTCTTCGGGGCTATTGTAAGCGGTATTGATTTGGGGATTTCCTTTTCGGTGTTCTTTTCGTTGGTGTAGAGGAATCCAACTGATTTTTGTATGTTTATCTTGTATCCCGATACTCTGCTGAACTCTTCTATTAGTTTCAGTAGTTTTCTGGAGGATTCCTTAGGGTTTTCTGTGTATAAGATATGTCATCTGCAAATAGAGATACTTTTATTTTTCCCTGCCAATCTGGATGTCTTTATGTCTTTATCTAGCCTAATTGCTATGGGTAGGACCTCCAGCACAGTGTTCAATAAAAGTGTTGATAAAGGGCAAACTTGTCTGGTTCCCTATCTCAAGGGGAATACTTTCAGGCTCTCTGCATTTAGGATGATGTTGGCTATCGGTTTTGTATCAAAGCCCTTTATTATGTTGAGGAATTTTCCTTCTATTCCTATTTTGCTGAGAGTTTTTATCATGAATGGTGTCAAACTTTGTCAAATGCCTTTTCTGCATCAACTGATGAAATCATGTGATTCTTGTCTTTTGTTTTATTTATATGATAGATTACATTAATGGTTTTTCCAATGTTGAACCATTCCTGCATACGTGGTATGAATCCCATTTGGTCATGGTGAATTATTTTTTTGATATGTTGTTGAACTCTATTGGCTAGAGTTTTGTTGAGGATTTTGGCATCTAAGTTCATGAGGGATATAGGTCTGTAATTTTTGTGTGTGTGTGTGATGTCTTTATGTGGTTTTGGTATCAGGGATATGGTGGCTTCACAGAATGAGTTTGGGAGTATTCTGTCCTTTTCTGTTCTCTGAAATACCTTTAGTAGTAGTGGTGTTAACCCTTCTCTGAAAGTTTGGTAGAACTCTTCAGTGAAACTGTTCGGGTCGGAGCTTTTTTTTGGGGGGGGAGAGTTTTTTGATTACCTTTTCCACCTCGTCTTTTGTTATGGGTCTATTTAGTTGTTCTACCTCTGTTTGTGTTAGTTTAAGTAGGTAATGTGTTTCTAGGAATTCATCCATTTCTTCTAGGTTTTCAAATTGTTAGAGTACCATTTTTCAGAGTAATCTGATATGAGTCTCTTAATTTCAGTTGGGTGTGTTGTGATATGGCCCATCTCATTTCTTATTCGGGTTATTTGGTTCCTCTCCTGTTTTTCTTTTGTCAGTTTGGCCAGTGGTTTATCAATTTTGTTCATTTTTTTCAAAAACACTAGCTTTTGATCTTGTTAATTCTTTCAATTGTTTTTATGTTTTCTATTTCATTTAGTTCTGCTCTAATTTTTATTATTTGTTTTCTTCTAGTGCCTGTGAGTTTCTTTTGTTGCTGTCTTTCTATTTCTTCAAGTTGTAGAGATAATTCTTTCATTTTGGCCATTTTTTCTTTTTGTATGTGTGCATTTATTGATATAATTTGGCCTCTGAGCACCGCTTTTGCTGTGTCCCAAAGGTTCTGTTAGGAAGTGTTTTCATTCTTATTGGATTCTATCAATTTCTTTATTCCATCCTTATTTTTTTTTTTTAATGTCTTCTATAATCCAATCTTTTTGGAGCAGGGTATTGTTCAGTTTCCAAGTGTTTGATTTCTTTTTCCTGTTTTTCCTGTTATTGATTTCCACTTTTATGGCCTCTGGTCAGACAAAATGCTTTGTAATATTTCAATGTTTTGGATTCTGCTAAGGCTTGTTTTATGGCCTAATATGTGGTCTATTCTAGAGAATGTTCCATGTGCACTAGAAAAGAAAGTATAGTTGGTTGCTGTTGGGTGGAGTGTTCTGTATATGTCTATGAGGTCATGTTAGCTGATTGTGGCATTTAAATCTTCCGTGTCTTTATTGAGCTTCTTTCTGGATATCCTGTCCTTCAGCGAAAGTGGTGTGTTGAAATCTCCTGGTATTATTGTGGAGCTATCTATCTCACTTTTCAATGCTGATAGAGTTTGTTTTATGTATATTGCAGCCCTGTCATTGGGTGTGTAAATATTTAATATGGTTATATCTTCTTGGTGTATTGTCCCTTTAATCATTATATAGTGTCCTTCCTTATCCTTTCTGATGGATTTAACTTTAAAGTCTATTTTGTCAGAAATTAATATTGCTACTCCTGCTTTTTTTGATTGTTGTTTGCTTGATTTTTTTTTCCATCCTTTGAGTTTTAGTTTGTGTTTCTAATTCTAATGTATGTTTCTTGTAGGCAGCATATAGACGGATCTTGTTTTTTAATCCATTCTGCCACTCTCTGTCTCTTTATTGGTGCATTTAGTCCATTTACATTAAGAGTAATTATGGATAGGTGTGCATTTAGTGCTATCATTTTGATGTCTTTTTTTGTGTGTTGACAGTTTCTTTTTCCCACTTGATTTTATATGCTGAGTAGATTTTCTTTATATATTGTCTTTTCCTCATATTTGTTGTTGTTGATTTTGTTTCTGCTGAGTCTGTATTTTTCCCTTGTATTTTATTTTGATGAGTAGGATAGTTTGTCTCCTTTGTGGTTACCTTATTCTTTACCCCTATTTTTCCAAATTTAAATGTAACTTCTATTTCTTTGTATTGCCATATTTTCCTCTCCATATAGAAGGTGTATGATAACATTTCTTACTCCCTCTTTATTATTCTAATGTTGTCTTCTTTTATATGATAACATTGCTGTTACCCTGTTTTGAGCTTTTTTTTTTTTAAATAATTTTGCTTTGTTTTTTTGGATTTCTCCATCTGGGTTGACTTCTGGTTGCTCTGCCCAGTGTTCTAGTCTTTGGTTGATACTGATATTATCGATTTTCTAGCCAAAGAACTCCCTTTAGTATTTCTTGTAGTTTTGCTTTGGTTTTTATGAATTCTCTAAACTTCTGTTTATCTGGAAATGTCTTAATTTCACCTTTATATTTGAGAGACATTTTTGCTGGATATATGATTCTTGGTTGGCAATTTTTTCCTTCAACTTTTTATATGTCATCCCATTGCCTTCTTGCCTGTGTGGTTTCTGCCTAGTAGTCCAAGCTTACTCTTATTGGCTCTCCTTTCTAGGTGACTTTTACTTTATCCCTAGCTACCCTTAAAATTCTTTCTTTATCTTTGGTTTTGGCAAGTTCAAGTATAATCTGTCTTGGAGACTTTCTTTTGACATCTGTCTCATGTTCAGTTAGATGAGTATCTTGGATAGATATCTTCTCATCTTTCATGACATCAGGGAAGTTTTCCGCTAAAAAATCTTCAACAATTTTCTCTGTATTTTGTGTTATCCCTCCCTGTTCTGATACTCCAATTACTCGTAGGTTATTTCCCTTGATACAGTCTGCCATGATTCTTAAGCTTTCTTCATTTTTTAAAAATTCTTTTGTCTGATTTTTCTTCAAACGTATGAGTGCCAAGTGCTTATCTTCAAGTTCAGAAATTATGCCTTCCATATGCTCAAATCTGCTTCTCTGGCTTTCTATTGGAGTTGTTTATTTCTTTAATTTTATTGTTAATTTTCTGAATTTCTGATTGCTGTCTGTCTATGGATTTTTCCAGCTTATGAAATTTTTCCTTATGTTCCTGAATAATCTTTTTAATTTCTTCAATTGCTTTATCTGTATGTTCCTTGGCTTGTTCTGCGCATTGCCTTATTTCCTTCTTGATGTTTTGAAAGGTTCTGCATATTAATGTTTTGTTTTCTGCCTCTGGTAATTCCAGGAATGCACTTTCATCTAGAAGATCCCTTGATTCTTTGTTTTGAGAGTTTGTTGAGGTGATTATGGTCTGTTTCTTTATGTGACTTGAAATTGACTGTTTTCTTTGAGCCATCTATAAGTTATTGTATTAGTTTATTTTATGTTTGCTTACTGTGTCATAGCTTCTTGCTTTGTTTTGTTTTGATATGCCCAGATGGGTTGCTTGAGTGAGCTAACTTGATTATTTTCAATTTTGGTGCTCTGATGTCCTCTCACCAGATGGTTAGAGCTGTTATCAGGCAGATCAGTCTAGGAGTGCATTCAGTTTTCTTGTATGAATTCAGCTCAGTTGTCTAGGTAGCTGATCATCAAGTGTGTGGTGCAGGCTGTGTCCTACACCCTTAGAGGGGCAGGGGTGATTGGTGCAGGTACCTGTATCTGGTTGTAGCAGGTGGTCATACTCTGAACAAGGCAGGGGGCTGAGAATCATCCCCCAAGTGTCTCTGAAGAAAGTGTGCCCCTATTCCCTAGAGTGTACAGTTGGGTGGGTTCTTTAGATGGACCATGAGCACCCAATATTTTTGGTTGTAAGGACTGAGAAGTACCAGTTATCCTCGGACCCCTTTTGTGGTTGGCTGGGTGACCTGAGTGGAGCCATCTGTCCTTAGGCCCCTGATATGGGTAGGTGAGGACCCTGTTTAATAGGCAAAGCAATGTCAAACATCAAACACCCACCTTTCCACTGCACAGCTGAAATAGTTGCTGTCTGCCAACAGGGGCCTATTCTCCTGAAATAGGCCCAGACAGGTCCATGCAGAGGGGAAAGGTTGTCAAAGTCCATGGACCGCTTATGTCTGATCAGGAGCTGCTTCTGTCCTGAGCTTCCCTGGTTAATGGAGCTGGTAAATTAAGATTTTCCCCAGTTGCAAATTTACTCCTTCTCAAAGCCCGTGAGGATGGGTCTAGGCTCTAAACAGGACCTATCTCAGGCCCAGGGAAGTCAGCCACTGAAGCCATCTTGGGAGTAGGGGGGTGGGGGTGCAGAGTGGGGATTGCAGTGAAATATATGAAGGTAATTAGCTTTTGCTGAGAGCGCCATTCTTCTCTGGTTCCGGAGGTCTGAGTAGGCTGTATGGCTGGCTGCTTCTCCCTGAGGAAACTGTGGCCGAACGCTAGTACCAACCAGCCACTGCAGCTCCTGGGAATGGTGCCTGAGGGTTCCCCATGATTCAGGTCTGGTAACTCCTCTCCACTTCTGAACCATCTCTTCCTCCCCCTGCCCCTCAGTTCTTTTTCTAAGCTTGCCTTTGATACTCAGGGCTCCTAGCTTGTCATAAATATACTTGTTTCACTTGTTTTTTTCAGGTGTTTGTTGTAAAGAGAGCTCGCTGGAAGCGCCTGTCTATTCTGCCACTTTGGCTCTGCCTCTGGAAATAGCATCTTTTGATTTCTTGATTGCTGCTGCTATGGGTATTGATTGTGGATCCAAGTAAAATGAAATCCTTGACAACTTCAATCTTTTTTCTGTTTATCATGGTTTGGCTTATTGGTCCAATAGTGAGGATTTTTGGTTTTTTATGTTCAAGTGTAATCCATAATGAAGGCTGTAGTCTTTTATTTTCCTCAGTAAATGCTTCAAATCCTCTTCACTTTCAGCAAGCAAAGTTGTGTCATCTGCATAATGCAGGCTGTAATGAGTCTTCTTCCAATTCTGATACCTCATTCTTCTTCATGTAGTCCAGTTCCTCAGATTATTTGCTCAGCACAGAGATTGAATAGGTATGGTGAAAGGACACAACCCTGACACTCACCTTTCTTGTCTGTAAACCACTCAGTCTCCCCATGTTCTGTCTGAACAATTGGCTCTTGATCCATGGACAGGTTCCTGATAACACAATTATGTGTTCTGGAATTCCCATTCTTCACAATGTTATCCGTAATTTGTTATGATCCACACAGTCAAATGCCTTTGCATAGCCAGTAAAACACAAGTAAACATCCTTCTGGTATTCTCTGCTTTCAGCCAGGATCCATCTAACATCAGCAATGATATCCCTGGTTCCACTCCCTCTTCTGAATCTGGCTTGAATTTCTTGCAGTTCCCTGTTGTTATACTGATATTCAAATCTATTAATGTCCCGTTTATCTTACCATTAATAAGGACCAGTTATAAAAATATATAAATGGTCACCTAATGGTATTAAAAATATGATATTCAAGTCAGCTATTATAGAGACCTCTTTGGTTTAGGGTCTGTCAAAACCAATATGCCTATTGTTCATAGGAGACATCTATGATATCTCACTGGTTTCTAGTCATGCTTGTAGAGCAAGTCAAAATTTCACCCAAGCTCCTGTCAGTATTAATTATATAAAATACATATGGGTTGGGACGGGTGTATATCATCGCCATTATTATCAGCAACAGCACTTTTTTTGCATTATCACTAAATCAGTTAAAATTTGTTTTAACTGGGTTAAAAAAAAAAAAAACCTGAGTTCAAACTTGTATAATAATTACAGGTGCATGAACCCCTTTAGGAAAAATAAACAACTGACCTAATTAGACAACATCTGGTTTAATTCATGCTCCAGACATAATCACGACAAATGGGATTACAGTTATTGGTGAAATGGTTAGATTATATCCTTGGAACTGGGCTTGAACTCTATCCTAGTTGATTGACAATCCACAAGCTTCATTGACTTAAAATGTGGGGATATTTCTCATTTATAATACCTCTTGGATGTGAGTCAAGTGCAAATCTGCTCTGTATTATCATCTTTCCTATTTCATTTGTGGTTAGCAGCTCTTATGTTAGCCACTATCATGGCAAATGCATAGGAATATGCCTGGAACCAGATAAATGGCACTTAATTCTTCTGTTTGAATGTGGAATCCTTCACTTCACTCATATTCCATTTGCCCAGCAAGTCATATCGCAAATCCTGACGTGAAAGAGAAGAGAAATACCCCGCTACTCAGGATGCACCAAGGATAACCCTCTCCCTTGTTTCTAGGTATAGTGAATTAATCATATATTTCATATACCATTAGGCCTGTATTTGGCTTCCATATCATGTTCTTATATTAGTCGTGGAATCGACTCGAAGGCACTGGGTTGGGATATTAGTCAGAATTTACTACAATAGTGCATGAAAGACAACCACAGAATCTTAGTGACAAATAATAAAAAGTATTTCATGCAACTCTACAGATCAGCTAGGTTTTGAGTTCAGGTTGTTTCCATGCATCTCTTAATTTCCTTGGACAAGTTGAAGGGGCAGCAGACACTTGAGGCATGTTCATCTCATGGTAGAACTTCAAGCTTTCAGAGGAGAAGTCTCTTACAGACTAGGCTGGGAAACACCACACTCACACTCATATCCACATTCCATTAACCAAGTACCATGGCCAAGACTAGTGTCAGTGGGTCAGGAAATATACTCCTCCCATGGAGACAGTGTAGGTCTATGTGTGTGGGGGCAAGCAGGGGAATAATGTCAATATTTGGTGACTAATAATCTAATCTACACAAGTTGCATTCACTCATCCAAGAAATACTTTCTGGACACAAATATTTTTTTCGGGTACCAAGCAGGATGTCAAAGTATATGCATTCTAGTTGTTGTTAGCTGCCATCAAGTTGGTTCCGAGTTATGGTGACTTTATGCATCATAAAATGAAAGATTGCCATGTCCTGTAACATCTTCATGATCTTTGGTATTTTGAGTCCATTGTTGCAGCTATTGGGTTAATCCGTCTCACTGAGGGTTTCCCCCATTTTGGTTGGCTCTCTACTTTACCAAACATGGTACCTTTTTCCAGCAATTAGTTTTTCCTGATGACATGTCCAAAGCAAGCAATTTGAAGTCTCACCATCTGTCATGGATTGAATTGTGTCCCCCCCCCAAAATATCTGTCAACTTGCCTAGGTCATGATTCCCTTGTACGATTCTATGATTGCCTATCATTTTACGATCTGATGTGGTTTCGCTAAGTGTTGTACACCCCATCACTATGATGTAATAAGATGGATTAGCAGAAGTTATGTTGATGAAATGTATAAGATCAGGTAGTGTCTTAAGTGAATCTCTTTTGAGATACAAAAGAGAGAAGTGAGAAGAGAGACATGGGGGCCTCATACCACCGAGAAAGGAGTGCTGAAGCAGAGCATGTCCTTTGGGTCTGCACTGAGATGCTCCCAGACCAAGGGAAGATTGATGACAAGGACATTCCTCCAGCGCAGACAGAGAGAGAAAGCCTTCCCCTGGAGCTCACGACCTGAATTTGGACTTGTAGCCTACTAGACAGTGAGAGAATAAATTTTTCTTTGTTAAAGCCATCCTCCTGTGGTATTTCTGATATAGCAGCATTAGATGACTAAGACACCATCCTAATTTCTAAGGTACATTTTGGTTGTATTTCTTCTAAGACTGAATGACTAAACATTCATTCTATTGGGAGTCTATGGTATATTGAATATTCTTCATCAATACTGGAGTTTGCATGCATCGATTCTTTTTCTAGTAGTAGACAGAAATAGATACACATAATTACATATATATAGTAAGATGGTGCCTTGCTATCTGAAGAAAAATTTAAAAAGTAAGGTAAAAGGACAAGATAGTAACTGGTTCAGGGATGAAGTCTCTCTATGATTTCTAGAAGCAGACTGCTCAAAGCAAATGAACTGGCTAAAGCCCTAAAATAAGAGATGAGTTATTATCCAAAGAAGAAACCTCAGCAAAATATAGATGTAATACAATGAAAGAGCCCAGTGAGGTAATAGGAATTGAGGAGCATACAATAATGGAGGCCATGTGGAGTTGGGCCTTGAGTTTAATTTTAAAAGCTTTCCATTCAACTCAAGTTTTTGTAAAATTGAGTAGAACCTTAATAAAATCTAACATACTTTAAATGGATTATTCCATGTGCTTTATGGTACAAAGATGGGCACAGTAAGACCATTTAGGTAGATACTACAAAAGTACAGGTGAGTAAGTATGATGACTTGAACCATCAACTATGGAAAATAGCAAAAGTAGCAAAGTCCTGAAGACAATGAGGAAATGCTGAATAATGCATTCTTTGAGAGAACAGTGGAGTCAGGGATGCTACTAAAGCTTTGGTTGAATAAAGGCATCATTTAACGATAGGGTGAAGATTGAGCAGGAAAATATCCTGGAGAGCGTAATCAACCTTTAAACTTCAAATATGTCAATTTTGAATACTTAATATATATCCTCATGGAGATATTACCTTGGAAGTTGATATTCAACCATGGATTTCAGGGAAGAGATTCTATTTGGAAGTATAAATTTGGTTGTAGAAATTAAACAATGACATAAACTAAAAAAAAAAAAAAAAACTGGATTTAGTCAAATGAGAAGTCTGTTTATTTAAATAAGGACACAGCACTGTTCATTTATTACAAAATGTCAGGTATCTGGTAGGGGCTGTTACTTATTTTTTGGTATTACTCTGGCTACTATTGGGCCTTTACATACCTACATAAGTTTTAGAATTAGTTTGTCATTTTCTTTACAAATTTTGTTGTGATTTTTATTAGATTTGCGTAGAATATATAAACAGTATTGGTGGAATTTAGTCTTCTTAACAATTAACTTTCTATAACTCAAGAATTATTGAGATCTACCTTCATGTCAATATTATAATTTTATCCATGAAATCCTTGAGTGGATATGTGTGTTCACGAGTCTAGGAGTGTGTGCATGCAAGTGTGCATTCATATACACGCGTGTAAGTCTGTTCACAGATATACATTAACAAAATATAATCAATAAAATACCAAAAAAACACTGAATAGAAAATACCTAAACCAGAAAGCTACTGAACCATTAAAATCCAAAGCAAATTGCTGTCGTATAATTTTTATGTTACTTTTATCAAAATATCAAGAAAGTTGCAATTCTTATACTTTGTAGTATATTTCACACACAGGGCATAGTGAGGGTAAGGAGTTTCCAGGGGCAATCTTTAAGTTCAGCCTTTCCCTATCCCAAATTTCAAGATGAATAGATGTTGATGAGTCAGCAGAAATGT
The DNA here is from genome assembly GCF_030014295.1 of Loxodonta africana. Lineage (NCBI taxonomy): Eukaryota > Metazoa > Chordata > Mammalia > Proboscidea > Elephantidae > Loxodonta > Loxodonta africana. The sequence continues at coordinate 391,379 of NW_026974942.1, read as the reverse complement.
CTTCCCCCCTCTTGTCTGGCTTTCATATATGTGGCGCCTAAAATCATTCTGTACCTTGTCTGCTGCACCCTTGGACTTGGACCCTGGTGCATGTGCCCTCCTCTGCCCCCCTTTTGCTATGCTTCTGTTTAGACAATGGAGAATATAAAATAGAACAAAACGATGTGATTAATAATCCCTCTTGCAAAAAAGACTCGGAAAAACAAGTGAATTGATCACATACATAACAATCTATGAACCCTGAACAACAAACACAGATTTAGAGATGGAGAATGAACAAATACGGAGAGGCAGCGATTGTTTTCAGAGCCTGGAGCCAGCTTACCAGTCAGCAGATTTTCTGGAAAAACTAGTTTCCCAGTGATGGCTCGGAGACAGCAGTCCATATCAAACCACATAAAGAAGCAGACCATGACAGCTTCTACAACCCCCCAAACAAAAGAATCAAAATCTTTGTCAAATGAAGATACAATCCTGGAATTATCAGATACAGAATAGAAAAAACTAATTTACAGAATGCTTCAAGACATCAGAAACGAAATAAGGCAAACTGCAGAAAAAGCCAAGGAACACACCAATAAAACTGTTGAAGAACTCAGAAAGATTATTCAAGAACATAGTGGAAAAATTAATAAGTTGCAAGAATCCATAGAGAGACAGCATGTAGAAATCCAAAAGATTAACAATAAAATTACAGAATTAGACAACGCAATAGGAAGTCAGAGGAGCAGACTCGAGCAATTAGAAGGCAGACTGGGACTTCTGGAGGACCAGGGAATCAACACCAACATAGCTGAAAAAAAAATCAGATAAAAGAATTAAAAAAAATGAAGAAACCCTAAGAATCATGTGGGACTCTATCAAGAAGGATAACTTGCGAGTGATTGGAGTCCCAGAACAGGGAGGGGGGACAGAAAACACAGAGAAAATAGTTGAAGAACTCCTGACACAAAACTTCCCTGACATCATGAAAGACGAAAGAATATCTATCTGAGATGCTCATCGAACCCCATTTAAGATTGATCCAAAAAGGAAAACACCAAGACATATTATCATCAAACTCGCCAAAACCAAAGATAAACAGAAAATTTTAAAAGCAGCCAGGGAGAAAAGAAAGGTTTCCTTCAAGGGAGAATCAATAAGAATAAGTTCAGACTACTCAGCAGAAACCATGCAGGCAAGAAGGGAATGGGATGACATATACAGAGCACTGAAGGAGAAAAACTGCCAGCCAAGGATCATATATCCAGCCAAACTCTCTCTGAAATATGAAGGAGAAATTAAGATATTTACAGATAAACACAAGTTTAGAGAATTTGCAAAAACCAAACCAAAGCTACAAGAAATACTAAAGGATATTGTTTGGTCAGAAAACCAATAATATCAGATACCAGCACAATACAAGGTCACAAAACAGAATGTCCTGATATCAACTCAAATAGGGAAATCACAAAAACAAACAAATTAAGATTAATTAAAAAAATAACAATACACATAATGGAATCATGGAAGTCAATAGGTAAAAGATCACAATAATCAAAAAGAGGGACTAAATACAGGAGGCATTGAACTGCCAGATGGAGAGTGATACAAGGCGATATAGAATGATACAAGTTAGGTTTTTACGTAGAAAAATAGGGGTAAATAATAAGGTAACCACAAAAAAGTATAACAAATCCATAACTCAAGATAAAAGCCAAGAAAAATGTAATGACTCAACCAACATAAAGTCAAACACTATGAAAATGAGGATCTCACAATTTACTAAGAAAAACGTCTCAGCACAAAAAAGTATGTGGACAAATGAAATTGCCAACACCACACATGAAAAGGCATCAAAATGACAACACTAAACACTTATTTATCTATAATTACGCTGAATGTAAATGGAATAAATGCACCAATAAAGAGACAGAGTCACGGACTGGATAAAGAAACACGATCCATCTATATGCTGCCTACAAGAGACACACATTAGACTTAGAGACACAGACAAAATAAAACTCAAAGGATGGAAAAAAATATATCAAGCAAACAATAAGTAAAAAAGAAGAGGAGTAGCAATATTAATTTCTGACAAAATAGACTTTAGACTTAAATCCACCACAAAGGATAAAGAAGGACACTATATAATGATAAAAGGGACAATTGATCAGGAAGACATAACTATATTAAATATTTATGCACCCAATGACAGGGCTGCAAGATACATAAATCAAATTTTAACAGAATTGAAAAGTGAGATAGACACTTCCACAATTATAGTAGGAGACTTCAACACACCACTTTCGAAGAGGGACAGGAATTCCAGTAAGAAGCTCAATAGAGACACGGAAGACCTACTTACAACAATCAACCAACTTGACCTCATTGACTTATACAGAACTCTCCACCCAACTGCTGCAAAGTATACTTTTTTTTCTAGCGCACATGGAACATTCTCTAGAATAGACCACGTATTAGGTCATAAAACAAACCTTTGCAGAGTCCAAAACATCGAAATATTACAAAGCATCTTCTCAGACCACAAGGCAATAAAACTAGAAATCAATAACAGAAAACCTAGGGGAAAAGAACTCAAATACTTGGAAAATGAACAATACCCTCCTGAAAAAAGACTGGGTTATAGAAGACATCAAGGAGGGAATAAGGAAATTCATAGAATGCAACGAGAATGAAAATACTTCCTATCAAAACCTCTGGGACACAGCAAAAGCAGTGCTCAGAGGCCAATTTATATCGATAAATGCACACATACAAAAAGAAGAAAGAGCCAAAATCAGAGAACTGTCCCGACAACTTGAACAAATAGAAAGTGAGCAACAAAAGAACCCATCAGGCACCAGAAGAAAACAAATAATAAAAATTAGAGCTGAACTAAATGAATTAGAGAACAGAAAAACAATTGAAAGAATTAACAAAGCCAAAAGCTGGTTTTTCGAAAAAATTAACAAAATTGATAAACCATTGGCTAGACTGACTAAAGAAATACAGGAAACAAATAACCCAAATAAGAAACGAGAAGGACCACATCACAACAGAACCAAATGAAATTAAAAGAATCAGATTACTATGAAAAATTGTACTCTAACAAATTTGCAAACCTAGAAGAAATGGATGAATTCTTGGAAAAACACTACCTACCTAAACTAACACATTCAGAAGTAGAACAACTGAACAGACCCATAACAAAAAAAGAGATTGAAACGGTAATCAAAAAACTTCCAACAAAAAAAAAAAGCCCTGGCCCGGACGGCTTCACTGCAGAGTTCTACCAAACTTTCAGAGAAGAGTTAACACCACTACTACTGAAGGTATTTCAAAGTATAGAAAAGGACGGAATACTACCCAACTCATTCTATGAAGCCACCATCTCCCTGATCCCAAAACCAGGTAAAGACATTACAAAAAAAGAAAATTACAGACCTATATCCCTCATGAACATAGATGCAAAAATCCTCAACAAAATTCTAGCCAAAGAATCCAACAACACATCAGAAAAATAATTCACCATGATCAAGTGGGATTTATACCAGGTATGCAAGGGTGGTTTAACATCAGAAAAACCATTAATGTAATCCATCACATAAATAAAACAAAAGACAAAAACCACATGATCTTATCAATTGATGCAGAAAAGGCATTTGACAAAGTCCAACACCCATTTATGATAAAAACTCTTACCAAAATAGGAATTGAAGGAAAATTCCTCAACATAATAAAGGGCATCTATGCAAAGCCAACAGCCAATATCACTCTAAATGGAGAGAACCTGAAAGCATTTCCCTTTAGAACGGGAACCAGACAAGGATGCCCTTTATCACCGCTCTTATTCAACATCGTGCTGGAAGTCCTAGCCAGGGCAATTAGGCTAGACAAAGAAATAAAGGGTATCCGGATTGGCAAGGAGGAAGTAAAGTTATCACTATTTGCAGATGACATGATCTTATACACAGAAAACCCTAAGGAATCCTCCAGAAAACTACTGAAACTAATAAAAGAGTTTGGCAGAGTCTCAGGTTATAAAATAAACATACAAAAATCACTTGGATTCCTCTACATCAACAAAAAGAACATCGAAGAGAAAATCACCAAATCAATACCATTCACAGTAGCCCCCAAGAAGATAAAATACTTAGGAATAAATCTTACCAAGGATGTAAAAGACCTATACAAAGAAAACTACAAAGCTCTACTACAAGAAATTCAAAAGGACATACTTAAGTGGAAAAACATACCCTGCTCATGGATAGGAAGACTTAACATAGTAAAAATGTCTATTCTACCAAAAGCCATCTATACATTTAACGCACTTCCGATCCAAATTCCAATGTCATATTTTAAGGGGATAGAGAAACAAATCACCAATTTCATATGAAAGGGAAAGAAGCCCCGGATAAGCAAAGCATTACTGAAAAAGAAGAAGAAAGTGGGAGGCCTCACTGTACCTGATTTCAGAACCTATTATACAGCCACAGTAGTCAAAACAGCCTGGTACTGGTACAACAACAGGCACATAGACCAATGGAACAGAATTGAGAACCCAGATATAAGTCCATCCACGTATGAGCAGCTGATATTTGACAAAGGACCAGTGTCAGTAAGTTGGGGAAAAGATAGTCTTTTTAACAAATGGTGCTGGCATAACTGGATATCCATTTGCAAAAGAATGAAACAGGACCCATGCCTCACACCATGCACAAAAACTAACTCCAAGTGGATCAAAGACCTAAACATAAAGACTAAAAGGATAAAGATCATGGAAGAAAAAATAGGTACAACCCTAGGAGCCCTAATACAAGGCATAAACAGAATGCAAAACATTACCAAAAATGATGAAGAGAAACCCGATAACTGGGAGCTCCTAAAAATCAAACATCTATGCTCATCTAAAGACTTCACCAAAAGAGTAAAAAGACCACCTACAGACGGAAAGAATTTTCAGCTATGACATCTCCGACCAGCGCCTGATCTCTAAAATCTATATGATTCTGTCAAAACTCAACCACAAAAAGACAAACAACCCAATCAAGAAGTGGGCAAAGGATATGAACACACATTTCACTAAAGACATTCAGGCAGCCAACAGATACATGAGAAAATGCTCTCGATCATTAGCCATTAGAGAAATGCAAATTAAAACTACGATGAGATTCCATCTCACTCCAACAAGGCTGGCATTAATCCAAAAAACACAAAATAATAAATGTTGGAGATGCTGCGGAGAGATTGGAACTCTTATACACTGCTGGTGGGAATGTCAAATGGTACAACCACTTTGGAAATCTATCTGGCGTTATCTTAAACAGTTAGAAATAGAACTACCATACAACCCAGAAATCCCACTCCTAGGAATATACCCTAGAGATACAAGAGCCTTCACACAAACAGATATATGCACACCCATGTTTATTGCAGCTCTGTTTACAATAGCAAAAAGCTGGAAGCAACCAAGGTGTCTGTCAACGGATGAATGGGTAAATAAATTGTGGTATATTCACACAATGGAATACTACGCATCGATAAAGAACAGTGACGAATCTCTGAAATATTTCATAACATGGAGGAACCTGGAAGGCATTCTGCTGAGCGAAATTAGAGGCAAAAGGACAAATATTGTATAAGACCACTATTATAAGATCTTGAGAAATAGTAAAAACTGAGAAGAACACATACTTTTGTGGTCACGAAGGGGGAAGGGAGGGAGAGGGTTTTTTATTGATTAATCAGTAGATAAGAACTGCTTTGGGTGAAGGGAAAGACAACACTCAGTACATGGAAGATCAGCTCAATTGGACAGGACCAAAAGCAAAGAAGTTTCCGGGATAAAATGAATGATTCAAAGGTCAGTGGAGCAGGGGCGGGCGTCTGGGGAAAATGGTTTGAGGGGACTCCTATGTCAATTGGCAAAATAATTCTATTATGAAAACATTCTGCATCCCACTTTGAAATGTGGCGTCTGGGGTCTTAAATGCTAACAAGCGGCCATCTAAGATGCATCAATTGGTCTCAACCCACCTGGAACAAAGGAGAATGAAAAACACCAAGGTCACACGACAGCTAGGAGCCCAAGAGACAGAAAGGGCCACATGAACCAGAGACCTACATCATCCTGAGACCAGAAGAACTAGTTGGTGCCTGGCCACAATCGATGACTGCCCTGACAGGGAGCACAACAGAGAACTCCTGAGGGAACAGGAGATCAGTGGGATGCAGACTCCAAATTCTCATAAAAAGACCATACTTAATGGTCTGACTGAGACTAGAGGAATCCCGGCGGCCATGGTCCCCAGACCTTCTGTTGATACAGGACAGGAACCGTCCCCGAAGACAACTCATCAGACATGAAAGGGACTGGTCAGCGGGTGGGAGAGAGATGCTTATGAAGAGTGAGCTAATTATATCAGGTGGACACTTGGGAGTGTGTTGGCAGCTCTTGTCTGGAGGGGGAATGGGAGGATAGAGAGAGAGGGAAGCTGGCAAAATTGTCACGAAAGGAGAGACTGAAAGGGCTGACTCAATAAGGGAAGAGCAGGTGGGAGAACGGAGTAAGATGTATGTAAACTTATATGTGACAGACCGATTGGAATTGTAAACGTTCACTTGAAGGTTAATAAAAGTTAATAAAAAAATACAAAAAAAAAATGTTAAGTAAGTGCATATTGTTTGTCAACTGCTGTTTCAGGTCCCATAGAAACATAAGTAAACCATCAGACAAATTCTCTGCCCATCAGAAACTTACAGTCCAATGTAGAAATACACAAAAAATGCATATACAAATAGAGATAACAGTAAAAATCAAAGTGATGCTAATGCTTACAAAATGAGCAAGGCATTGAAGTAGAATGTTAATTTATAGGTTAAATTAGTTGGTCAGCAAAGTCCTTTCTTAACAGTGATATCTCAGCAGAGATCTGAATGATAGGGGAGAGCCAAACAACAGGAAAATATGCAAAAAAAAAAAAAAATACTAGGAGAGAGAACAAACCCCAGTCCAAAGGCCTAGAGAAAATGAAACAAAACAAGCAGGATGCACAGCAGAAATCAAGGGAGAGAAGGTTGCTGTGTAGTGAGGCGAGAGATATGTCCAAAAGATTATCATGGCAGCCTAAAGGACTTGGATTTATTTAAAATCTTTGAAAAGATTTGATCAGAGAGACATGTCACCTGAGTAATGTTTTAAGAACTTCCACCTGGTTGTTGTCTGATTAGACTCTAGAGGGAAAAACTGAAGGTTGGGAGAGCAGTTAGGAGGCCCTTACAGTGTCTGAGCAAGCTGTAGTGGCAGCCAGGCCCAGGGTGTTGGCAAGGGAGTAATTTAGAAGTGGGCAGATATGGAATCTATTCTGAAGATACAACCAACAGAAAATGTTGTATATAAGATGTTAAAGAAAGAGAGAAGTCATTGATGAGTCCAAATTAGAGAAAAACCCTGACATCACATCAGTGGGGGATAAACCTTTTTGGTAAAAAATAATACAAATTCCCATAGAACACTAAATACAAACATACTAATTTTTTTTAATAGTCTAGAAGAGGCAGAAAAAAATCTGTAATATGATAAAATGCATACATAGTTTAAATGGAAAATAAAACACTGTTAATGTTTTCCCTCAATGTTACAATCAAACATTAAGGATCAAATACTCAACATTTTTCTTGGAAGTTGTAGACCTGGATATCATGGCAAACAACACTGGAACCAAAAATATCTTACCTTTGAAAAGCTAGCAAAAACGAATGGTATTTACGTATGATATAATCAACCTGAAACACTATTAGACTCAACTGAAAAATCATATGAACTAAAAAGAATGCTCAGAAAGTATAATTGGCACCCCATTAATATAGATAAAGTATAACCCTGAAGAGTTACAAATTTTATTTTCTCATAAATAAAAAATGCAACAAAATTTATACATTTCCTAAATCTAAATTATCAATTTAGATTTAGGAAATGTATTTTGTGATATTTATATAAAACATTTTTTCCTTGAACTCCACTTAAACCAAATGAAACCCATGTTATTGAGTTGATTCCAACTTACAGCAACCCTATAAGAGAGATGTAACTGCTCAGTAGGATATTCTTGCTGTACTTCTTCCAGGACAGATTTTTTTCTCCTTTTGGCAGTCAACGGTACATTAAATATTCTTCACTAAAACCATTATTCAAAGGCACCAACTCTTCTCTGGTCTTCCTTACTCCTTGTCTAGCTTTCACACACGTATAAGGCAGTTGAAAACACCATGGCTTGGATCAGGCACTCCGTGGTCCTTAAAGTGACATCTTTGCTTTTTAACACTTTAAGGAAGTCTTTTGCAGCAGATTTGCCTAAAGTAACACGTCATTTGATTTCTTGAATGCTGCTTTGATTGTCACTCCAAGTAAAATGAAATCCTTGACAAGTTCAATATTTTCTCCTTTTATCATGACGTTTCTTACTGGTCTGGTTGTGAGGATTTCTGTTTTCTTTATGTTGAGGTGTAATCTATAATGAAGGCTGTGGTTTTTGATCTTTATCACTAAGTGCTTCAAGTCCTCTTCACTTTCAGTAAGCATGGTCTTGTCATCTGCATATCACAGGTTGTTAATGAGTCTTCCTCTAATCCTGATGCCAAATTCTTCTATACAGTCTGGCTTCTCAGGTTACTTGGTCAGCGTACAGATTGAATAAGTATGGTGAAAAGATACAAACCTGATGCACATCTTCCTTAACTTTAAACCATGAAGTATCCCCTTGTTCTGTTGGAACGATTGCCTCTTGATCTATGTCCAAGTTTCTTATGAGCAAAATTAAGTGCTCTAAATTCCCATTCTTTGCTATGTTATCCATAATTGGTTATGATCCACACAGTCGAATGTCTTTGCATAGTCAGTAAAACACAGGTAAACATCTTTCTGGTATTCTCTGCTTTCAGCTAGGATCCATCTGACATCAGCAATGATATCCCTCATTCCATATCCTCTCCTGAATTCATCTTGAACTTCTGGCAGTTCCCTGTCAATACACTGCTACAGCCACTTTTGAATGATCTTCAGCAAAATTTTGCTTGTATGTGATATTAATGATATTGTTCAAGAATTTCTGCATTTGATTGGACCTCCTTTCTTGGGAATAGGCATATATATTGGCTCTCTTCCAGTTGGTTGGCCAGGTAGCTGTCTTCCAAATTTCTTGGCATAGACAAATGAGCACTTCCAGTGCTGCATTTGTTTGTTGAAACATCTCAGTTGGTACTCTGTCAGTTCCTGGACCGTTGTTTTTTGCCATTCCTTTCAGCATAGCATGGACTTCCTGCAGTACCTTTGGATCTTGATCATATGCTACATCCTGAAATGTTGAACATTGACCAATTAGTTTTGGTATAATGACTCTGTGTATTCCTTCCATCTTTCTCTTGATATTTCGTTCAATATTTTGCCCATAGAATCCTTCAATATTGCGACTTGCAGCTTGAATTTTTCTTCAGTTCTTTTGACTTGAGAAATACTGAGAGTTTTCTTCCCTTTTGATTTTCTACTTCCAGATCTTTGCACAGTTCATTATAATATTTTATTTTGTCTTTCAAGCTGCCCTTTGAATCTTCTGTTCAGCTCTTCTACTTCTTAATTTCTTCTATTCCCATTAGCTACCGGATATTTTAGAGCAAGTTTCGAAGTCTCTTTTGACATCCGTTTTGGTCTCTTCTTTCTTTCCTGTCTTTATGATACATATAAACCAAAACCTATTGTCATTGAGTCAATTTTGACAGAGTAGAACTGTCCCATAGGGTTTCCAAAGAGCACCTGGTGGATTCAAACTGCCGACCTTCTGACTGGCAGTCATAGCTCTTAACCACTATGCCACCAGGGTTTCCTATAGCACTCCTCAAATCAACATAAAAGTATAAAAATGAGCAAAATATATGTCAGGAGAGTCCAGTAGAAGATAAGAAGGCACTACTATATTCATGGAAATTTATCTAATTTCACTGAAAAATAAATTTAAATTAAAATGGCAGTTGGAATTCATCATTTTTCCAAATGGTTTAGCAGATATTGGAAGATTTAAAAATAGTAATAGTAATGGTCCAAGGGAAAGCAGGTGCCCTCAGCCATTGTTGCAAATATGGATTGTGAAACTTTGTGATGATATATTTGCAGTTTTTTCAATATTTATATTTGTGCTAGAAATAATCCAAGTTAGGAATTCATAAAATGCAAATAAACAACTTTACATACTTTTCTTTATTACATTTTATAAGAGGATTTTTTGAATCAAAAAAAAAAAAAAAAAGGAAAGCATTCCCATGACTGTGAATTTCCATCAGTCAGGCATGAGAACATAATGTCTACTTTGAAAGCATTAGGAAAACTTATATTCTAACCTAGAAAAATATCTATCAAATATAGCTAGACAAGAATGCATCAGATGCAGGCAGGGCCAAGACAGTGGAGTAGTCAGATGCTTCTGATAGTCCCTCTTACAACAAAGACCTGAAAAAACAAGTAAATTGATTATATATATGACAAGCTAGAAGCCCTGAACATCAAAGGCAAAGTTAAGAAATTGGACTTAGCAACAGAGGGAGGGAGATATGGTTCAGAAGCAGCAAGAAGTTGCCGGACCTAACTCAGTGGGAACCAGTGCCCCTCATCCCTGATCTGCTGGTGTGACTGCAGAGGGGCTGGCAGTAGCTTTCTGTACACGGTTTCCCCAGCCACAGAGAGCCAGTGGCACAGAGTCTACTCATGCCTCCAGAATCAGAGAAGAACAGCGCTCTCTGCATAAGTGCTAGCATTTAATTCACTGCACAGATCAAATACCTCCCTTTTCAAAAAAACTCTCCCCCATTTAACTGAGCCATCACCCCTCTGTCCCAGGCCCCCGAGCTGGCTTCAGTGACATTCGATTTCCCTGGGCCTGAGATAGGTCCTGGCATGCAACCAGAGCCACTGGAGAAGGAACAAATTAACAAACAGGGAAAAAATGATCTGATGGCTCCTCTAAGCTGGAAACTCAGGGCAGAAGCAGCTCCTGGCCAGGCGCAAGTGGTCCATAGACTTTGAATGGCTTTCACCCCTGCATAGAACTGTGTGGCCCATTTCAGGAGCTGGGTTCTTCTTACAGTGCATGGGCGTGTGGCCTAAGGTCTGACTTTAACGGTTTCAGCTGTGCAGTGGCGAGGTGGGTTCTTGATGCTTGACACTGCTCTATTAAGGAGGGTCCTCAACTACCAACATCAGGGGCCTGAGGACTGGTGGCTCCACCTATACCAGCTAGCCACCCATATCAGGGATACAAGGATAAGTGGTGCCTCCCAGTCCTTACAGTTAAAAGTATCGGGTGTCAGTGGTATGGCTGCAGAGCTCACCCGCTTGTGCACTCTAGAGAACAGGGACATGTCTTCCTCACAAACACTCAGGGAAAGGTTGTCAGCCCCCTACCTTGCTCAGAGTGTGACCACCTGATGCAACAAGAGACCTGTGCATACACCAATCGCCACTGCTCCTCAAAGACAGTAGGTGAGAGCCTACACCACACACTTGGTGACCAACTACCTGGAAATCTGAGCTGAATCCTTACAAGAAAACTGAGTGGACTTCTAGGCTCATATATCTGATAACAGCTCTAGCCATCTGGTGACAGGACATTAGAGCTTCAAAGGCTCCATTAATCAAGCCAACTAATTTGAGCAGCCTATTAAGTTTATTAAGTATTTCAAAACAAAACAAAGCAAGAAGCTAGGACACAGTATGCAAACATACAGAGACAACAGTCAACATCAAATCACATAAAGAAGCAGACAATGATCATGTCAGCAAGCTTCCAAAGCAAAGAATTGAGGAATCTTCCAGATGAAGATATATTCCTAGAATTACCAGAGATAGAATACAAAATATTAATATACAGAACTCTTCAAGATATCAGGAAAGAAAAAAATAAAAAAGAGATCAGGCAAAATGCAGAACAAGCCAAGGAACACACAGATAAAGCAGTTGAGGGAATTAAGAAGGTTATTCAAGAGAATAACAAAAAATTTAATAGGCTTCAAGAATCCTTAGAGACACAGCAGTCAGAAACTCAGAAGATCAACAATAAAATTTCAGAATTAGACAACTCAGTAGAAAGTCAAAGGAGCAGAATTCAAGAAAGTGAAGTCAGAATTAGTGAGACTGAAAACAAAATACTTGGCACCAATATATTCAAAGAAAAATCAGATAAAAGAATTTTAAGAAATGAAGAAACCCTAAGAATCATGTGGGACTCTATCAAGAGAAATAGCCTACAAGTAATCAGAGTACCAGAACAGGGAGGAAAAACAGAAAATACAGAGAAAATTGTTGAAAATTTGTTGGCAGAAAACCTCCCTGATATCATGAAAGATGAGATATCCATCCAAGATGCTCGTCTAACCCCACAGAAGGTAGATCTCAAAAGAAAGATATCAAGACATATTATAGTCAATCTTGCCAAAACCAAAGATAAAGAGAATTTTAAGAGCAGCTAGGGATAAACAAAAAGTCACCTGTGAAGGACAGTCAGTAAGACTAATCTCGGACTACTCAGCAGAAACCATGCAGGCAAGAAGGCAATGGGAGGACATATATAAAGACTTAAAGGGAAAATAATTGCCAGCCAAGAATTATATATCCAGCAAAACTGTCTCAAATATGAAGGTGAATTATGGCATTTCCAGATAAACAGAAGTTGAGGGAAATTGCCAAAACCAAACCAAAATTACAAGAAATTCTAAAGGAAATCCTCCAGTTAGAAACTCAATAACATCAGATCACAACCCAAGACAAGAACAGAGAACAGGGAAACCAGATATCATCCAAGACAGAGAAATCACAAAACTAAATCAAAGCTAAAATGCTCAGAACAGGGAAACAGACATCAGGAAGTAAAAGATGACAACATTAACTCAAAAAAGAAGGACTAAAAGATGTAGTCATAGATCTTTCATATGGAGTATGAAAATAGGGGTAAATATCAAGGTAATCACAAAGGAAAATAACAATCCTGCACATCAAAATAATAATAAAAAAAGAAAAACATGAAGACAGCAAAAACAAAAGCAACAGCAATGGAAAAGAGGAAAAGACAATACATAAAGAAAAATTACTCAGCACAGAAAATTCAGTGGAAAAAAGAAACTGTCAACAACCCCAAAAAAGACATCAAAATGACAGCACTAAACTCATACCTAGACATAATTACGCTGAATGTAAATGTACTAAATGCACCAATAAAGAGACAGAGAGTGGCAGAATGGATTAAAAAAAAATGATCTGCCTATATGTTGCCTACAAGAGACACACCTTAGACATAAAGATACAAACAAACTAAAACTCAAAGGATGGAAAAGAGATACCAAACAAACAACAACCAAAAAAGAAGAGCGGCAATATCAATTTCTAACAAAATAGACTTTAAAGTAAAATCTACCACAAAGGATAAGGAAGGACCCTTTTGTGCACCCAATGACAGGGCTCCAAAATACATAAAATGAACTCTAAAAGCACTGAAAACAGAGATGGGCAGCTCTACAATAATAGTAGGAGGCTCCAACACACCACTTTTGGTGAAGGACAGAATATCCAGAAAGAAGCTAAATAAAGACAGTGAAAATCTAAATGACACAATCAACCAACCTGATCTCATAGGCACATACAGAACACCCCACCCAACGGCAGACAAGCATATTTTCTTTTCCAATGCACATGGAGCGTTCTCCAGAATAGACCACATATTAGGTCATAAGCAAGTCTTAACAGAATCCAAAACATCAAAATATCTCGAAGCACCTTTTCTGACCGTAATGCCATAAAAGTAGAAACCAATAACATAAAGCAAGTGAAAAAAAAATCAAACACACAGAAACTGAACAACACCTTGCTGAAATACTACTGGGTTATAGAAGAAATTAAGGATGGAATAAAGAAATTCGTAGAATCAAATCAGAATGAAAACACTTCCTACCAGGACCTGTGGGACACAGCAAAACAGTGCTCAGAGGTCAATTTATAGCAATAAATGCACACATCCAAAGAAGAAAAGGCCAAAATCAAAGAATTATCCCTACAACTCAAAGAAATAGAAAGAAAGCAGCAAAAGAAGTCCTAGGGTACCAGTAGAAACAAAATAATAAAAATTAGAGCAGAATTAAATGAAATAGAAAAAAGAAAAACAATTGAAAGAGTTAACGAGACCAACAGCTGGTTCTATAAAAAGATCAACAAAATCGATAAACCATTGGCCAAATGGACAAAAGAAAAATAGGAGAGAAAGCAAATAACCCGAATAAGAAATGAGATCGGCAATATTACAACAGACCCAACTGAAATTAAAAGAATCATAACAGAATATTATGAAAAATTGTACTCCAACAAATTTGAAAACCTAGAAGAATTGGATAAATTTCTAGAAACACACTACCTACCTAATCTAACACAAACAGATGTAGAACAACTAAATAAACCTATAACAAAAGAAGAAATTGAAAAGATAATTAAAAATTCCCAATAAATAAAAGCCCTGGCCCTGATGACTTCACTGGAGAATTCTACCAAACTTTCAGAGAAGTGTTAACACCACTACTATTAAAGGTATTTCAGAACATACAAAAGGATGGAATACTCCCAATCTCATTCTAAAAAAAAAGACACCACAAAAAAAGAAAATTACAGACCAATATTCGTCATGAACTTAGACACAAAAACCCTCAGCAAAATTCTAGCCAACAACATATTGAAAAAGTAATTCACCATGACCAAGTAGGATTCATACTAGGTATGCTGAGATGGTTTAACATTTAAAAAACAATCAGTGTAATCCATCATATAAATAAAAGACAAGAACCACATGATCTTATGGATTAATGCAGAAAAGGCATTTGACAAAGTCCAACACCCATTCATGATAAAGAGTCTCAGCAAAATAGGAATAGAAGGAAAATTCCTCCACATAATAAAGGACATTTATGTAAAGCCAACAGCCAACAGCACCCTAAATGGAGTGAGTCTGAAATCATTCCCCTTGAGAACGGGAACCAGACAAGGATGCCCTTTATCATCACTTTTATTCGACATTGTTCTGGAGGTCCTAGCCAGAGCTATTAGTCTAGGAAAAAAAAAAAAAAAAGCATCCAAATTGGTAAGGAAGAAATAAACTATCTCTATTTGCAGATGATATGATTTTATACACAGAAAACCCTAAAGAATCCACAAGAAAACTACTGGAACTAATAGAAGATTTCAGCAAAGTATCGGGACACAAGATAAACGTGTAAACATGCAAAAACCAGTTGGATTCCTCTATATGAGCAAAGAAAAAGCCGAAGAGGAAATCATGAAATGAATACCATTTACAATAGCCCCAAGAAGATTAAATACTTAGGAACAAATCTAACCAGAGACATAAAAGACCTATACAAAGAAAACTATGAGACACTGCTGCAAAAAACCGAAAGAGACCTACATAAGTGAAAAAACATACCTTGTTCTTCAATGGGAAGACTCAAGATTGTGAAAATGTTTATTCTACTCCAAGCAATCTGTAGATAAATGCAAGCCTGATCCAAACTCCAATGGCATTTTTTAATGAGATGGAGAAACAAACCACCAAGTTCATATGGAAAGGGAATAGGCCCTAGATAAGTAAAACAGTACTGAAAAATTAGAACAAAGTGGGAGGCCTCACACTACCTGATTTTAGTACATATTACAACACCAGGGTCGTCAAAACAGCCTGGTACTGGCACAACAGCAGGTACATAGACCAATGGAACAGAGTTGAGAATTCAGACATAAATTCATCCATGTATGAGCAGCTTGTATTTAACAAAGGCCCAAAGTCCATTACATGGAGAAAAGACAGTCTCTTTAACAAATGGTGCTGGAATAACTGGATATCCATCTGCAAAAAAATGAAACAAGACCCATACCTCTCACACCATGCAGAAAAACTAACTCAAAATGGATCAAAGACCTAAATATAAAATCTAAAATGATAAAGATCATGGAAGAAAAAATAAGAACTCTAGTAGCCCTCAAACATAGCATAAACAGTATACAAAACATTGCCAACAATGCACAAACACTGGAAGGTAAAGTTGATAACTGGGAGCTTCTAAAAACGAAACACTTACCCTCATCCAAAGGCCTCACCAAAAGAGTAAAAAGACTACCTATAGACTGGGAAAAAAAATTTGGCTACAACAAATCTGATCAGTGTCTAAATCTTTAAAATCTACAAGATACTGCCAAACTTCAACAACAAAAAGACAAATAAACCAATTAAAAAATGGGCAAAGTGTATGAACAGAAACTTCACCAAATAAGACGTTCAGGCAGCTAACAGCTACGTTAGGAAACGCTCATGATCAATAGCCTTTAGAGAAATGCAAATCAAAACTACAATCAGATACCATCTTACCACAACGAAGCTGGCTCTAATCTAAAAAACACAAAATAACAAATGTTGGAGAGGTTGTGGAGAGACTGGAACACTTATACACTGCTGGTGGGCATGTAAAATGGTACAACCACTTAGGAAATCGATTTGGCGTTTCCTTAAAAAGATAGGAGTACCATACGATCCAGCAATCCCACTCCTTGGAATATAGTGTAGAGAAATAAGAGCCCTACAAGAATAGATATATGCACAACCATGTTCACTGCAGCACTGTTACAATAGCAAAGAGATGGAAACAATCAAGGTGCCCACCAATGGATAAATGGATAAACAAATTATGGTTATATTCACACAATGGAATACGATGCAACAATAGAGAAAAACAATGAATCCATGAAATATAACATGTAGAAATCTGGAAGGCATTATGCTGATTGAAATTAGTCAGTCGCAGGACAAATATTGCATGAGACCACTATTATAAGAACTCAGGAAAAGGTTTAAACACAGAAGAAAACATTCTTTGATGATTACGAGAATGGGGAAGGAGGAAGAGGGATATTCACTAATTACGGAGTAGACAAGAATTATTTTAGGTGAAGGGAAGGACAACACCATACAGGGGAATTCAGCACAACTGGATTAATCCAAAAGCTAAGCAGTTTCCTGAATACAACGAAACACTTTGAGGGACAGAGTAGCAAGGGTGGGGGTCTGGGGACCATGGTTCAGGGGACATCTAGGTCAACTGACGTAACAAATTGTGTTAAGAAAGTATTCCACATCCCACTTTGATGAGTGGTGTCCGGGGTCTTGAAAGTTAGCAAGCGGCCATGTAAGATGCACCAATTGATCTCAATCCGCCCGGAGCAAAGGAGAATGAAGAACACCAAAGACTCAAGGAAATAACTAGATGGTGCCCGGTTACCACCAATGACTGCACTGAAAGGGAACACAACAGAGAATCTCTGATGGAGCAGGAGAAAAGTGGAATGCAGACCTCAAATTCTAGTAAAAGAGACCAGGCTAAACGGTCTGACTGAACACTGGAAGGGCTCCAGAGGTCATGGCCCTTGGACTCTCTGTTAGCCCAAAACTAAAACCATTCCGAAGCCACTTCTGCAGACAAAGATTAGACCGGACTATAAGACATAAAATGAAACTGGTGAGGATTGTACTTCTTAGCTCAAGTAGACACATTGTGACCGTGTGGGTAGAGCCTGTCTGGAGGCGAGATGAGAAGGCAGAAGGGGACAGGAACTGGAGGAATGGACACAGGAAGTACACAGGGGAGAAAGAAGGAGAGTGCTGTCACATTGTAGGGAGAGCAACTAGGATCACCTTAACCATGTCTGTATAAGTTTTTTGTATGAGAAACTTACTCAAATTGTAAACTTTCACTTAAAGCACAATAAAAAGAATACTTAATATTTAAAAAAAGAATTGTTATCCATACACATTTGCTAAATATTTACTTCTGAAAAACTTCCGTATACCATAACTTCCCCATTACCCTCACTTTGTTTATGATTTTTAAACTAAGCTTAAAAATTTCAAATTAGAACAATTTTATATCTTGCTATTATTATTTCACTTAAAGTAAATTTATTGCCAATCATAGCTTTTATAACAAAATATTAATTCTTTTTCCCTTGCAAATAATTCATTTGATTGGACTATATATATATACATTTTTTCTCAATGAGTCCATTTTTCAACTTCTTGTTTATAATTTCTTTTCTTATCCACTCCAAGCCTGTAAATACAATTTACAGAATGTAGTAGCAAGTTTTGATATAAGACCCTGGATTCCCTTTGGAAACCCTGGTAACATAGCGGTTAAGAGCTACAGCTGCATACCAAAAGGTTAGCAGTTCAAATCCACCAGGTACTCCTTGGAAACCCTATGGCACAGTTCTACTCTGTCGTATAGGGTTGGTCGGAGTCAGAACCCACTCGATGGCAACGGGTTTTAGGGAACTTACTTTATGCAACATAAAAAAAGAAAATATAGCCACCAATTTACATATTATTTAGGTCAACAATTAGGCTATCAAACATTTATCATTTCTTAGTCACCATGCAGGTCATGGTGCCACGAATAGTGGTGTTTATGGTCTCCAGATACCAAAAGAAAAATGAGTAGTGATGGTGAACATTTAGAAATTTATTTCATCTAATAAAAAGTAAATACTTTTTTTCTGATTTTGGTGCTCTACCCACTATCATCTGATGCCTATAGCCACGTTTTCTTAGCATTAGAAATATTTGTTTGTTTTTCTGTGAAAGTAATTTACAAGTGAGAGCACCTTTCGTGAGGAAAGGGGTCATGTGCATCCTCTGAGGGAGGCTGAGGAATATACTCAGCATTGCATAATCCAGTATATCAGCTGATGCCTTATTGTTTTCCTTGGCAATTTTATTGCATACTGACAGAAACGAAACAAATTAAGAGAACAGTTTATTGTGATACACTCAGTGACTATTTTTGAAAGCTGGAAGGATATATTTATTTCTACCTTTCAAATATTTTTGATATGAAAATAAAATGGCAGAAATCTTAATGAAAAGTATAATTTCTGGGATTATTTCCTTGTCTTTGGGACTCCTAATTAATTCTATAAAACATGAGAAGAACAAAAGAATTTATTTTGTATTCTCCTATGTAATTTCCATCTATCCTGTATCAGTATTTTTGAAGATTGGGTTACTTCAGAGTTTATGTCTTATTTTGTTAGAAAAAATTTTAAAAACTACCAAATTGTTTTAACATTGGTCTTTACCACTTACACAAATCTGATTCCCCTTCAACATTGAAATTTTACCCTCTGTGTACTTAGCTACATTCCCAAATTTCTCACTGGAATGACAAGATTTTGTTAATTTTAGATGAGTGGAATCACAAACATGAATTTTTGTCTAGAATGTGGGCAATTAGTTATAATATTCTAGTTTATGCTGTAGTATAACACCAGTGATTTAAAAAAATCTCTGTCATAAAACCACAATAGTGGATTTCTGGATCACGCTGCATGTTATCTTGGGATTTGTCCTCCCTCAGGGACACAGGCTGATGGTGCTTCCCTCATTGTGAAGCAACAGCAATTTATGGAAGATGTAAAACCCAAAACCCAGTGCCGTCGAGTCGATTCCGACTCATAGCGACCCTATAGGACAGAGTAGAACTGCCCCATAGAGTTTCCGAGACGTAAAGAACATGGAATTTCACTCACTGGCTCTTAATTCTTGCCATGGGTTACACATGTCACTTGCACTAATGTTTCACAGTCCACACGTAACTTCAAAGAAAAGGGAAGTGCAATCTAAGCTTGAGACAGGAAGGATGAAGATCAGATGACTAACCCACATTCCTAATCAAGTAGTTCACCCTTCTGGGTCCCAAGTCCTCTCCAAAGGAGACAACCAAATGTCCCATTCAGTCATGGAATAAGCTCAAAGCCCAGGATCTCTTGGTGATAAGCAGTCACCAATAAAAAAAATCACCAATAAGGTCCATCTTTTATCTGATGACCTGTGAATTATCTAAATTTCCCAGTTATCCAAATATCCAGCATGTCTTGGTTGGACAGGGACAGGATAACAGAAATAAACACTGGTATTAGGAAAGAATGAGATATCCACAGGAATCATGGGCCCCCAGAAGTTCTGAAATTCCATTAGGCAGACATTTAAAGGCCTACTATATTTCAGATGAGGAATAGTCACTGATAAGGCCACTTTTCTGCCTCCTTGGAGTAGTTTTCTCATTTATTTTTTATAGCATTGCCCCGGGTCTTCTCTCTGAGATATGCTTTTTAAAAGATTCATATTACCTTATCTGCCGTGACGAAAAACCCAACAAAAAACCCGCTGCCATTGAGTCGATTCTGACTCATAGTCACCCTATAGGACAGAGTAGAACTGCCCCATAAAGTTTCCAGGGAGCGCCTGGTAGACTCAAACTGCCAAGCTTTTGGTTAGCAGCCATAGCACTTAACCACCACACCACCAGGGTTTCCTACCTACCATGATAATTGTGGAATATGCTCTTATGGTTGCTAAAGAGTGTTTTCAACTAACTTTCTGCCCATGGTGATTGGAGTCTGTGATAAAGAGACTACCATTTGACAAATATTTACTGCCTTCTGCTGATCACATGAGGAGCACACTTCTTCACTCCATCACGCATTAACCTAGTTATGTGATAAAGTTTGCTCAATAGCATGTGGCTGAAAGTGTCTGTATACCACTTCCAAGCCTAGAGTTTCAGTGATATTATATTTTCACTTTTCTCTATTCATCATCATAAGAAAATGTCTCCAGTAGGTTGTCTCTTTCAAAAACTTATTTAAGTTTTCTAAGCCTAATTTCCTCATCTAAAAACCAGTTATCAGGAGAAAGATCACTAGCTATTTCAAAAGAGAGAACAAAATTCAGATGAGTACTTCAATAGGAGATGAAGGACTCAAGGAACCAAACAAGGGAAGCTGAATCGACCTAGAGACTCCCATCAGTATGTTGCTCCCAACACCCAGGAAACCGTCAAACAGCAGGACAAGATGGCTTCCAGGACCCCATGGGTGGGGCCCTCATGCAGAACCCAGAACCAAGGTGAGGACCAGCAGACAATATTTGAAACCATGGATAGTGTGGCTATCTCATTGGAAGTGAAATCATGGCGAGCCATGGTTACTTCCAGGAACTATAGTTGAAGTGGGGAAAGAGAGGAGGACAAATTTGCTGACTTCTGTCCTATAGCCTTTCTAATCTTCTGACAGTCTTACATTGTGATTTCCTACAAGAAATATGCTGGCAAAGGATCTTGGGAAATGTAGTTCTCCTTGGTATAGAGTCAAATAAAGTCAGTGAAAGTATCTGAAAACCAAGGAGCATTACAAAACATGCTGGCTAGTATGAAAAAATAAAAACCAATCATGTTGAGTCAATTACAACTCATAGCAACCCTATAGGGCAAAGTAGAACTGCCTTGTAGGGTTTTCAAGGAGCAGCTGGTGGATTTGAACTGCTAACCTTTTGGTAAGTGTCAGCTTTTAACCACTGCACCACCAGGACTCCAAGCTAATAATCCAAAAAATAGAGCCTGTCTTATATGGTGTGTGTGAGCATCTTCATATCTAGAGATTTTTTTTCTTTAAAGTCTGCTTTGTTTAATATTTTATAGCTAAACCATCTTTCCTTTTAATTAATATTTGTCTTACGTATCTTTTTGACCTTTTAAATTTCATATATTCTTTGTCTTTATATTTAAATATGCCTCCTTAAAATTTCACTCAAGTAAAATTTTGCTGAAGATAATTAAAAAATGGCTGCGGCAGTACATCAACAGGAAACTTCCAGAAATTCAAACTGATTCAGAAAAGGATGTGGAAACTAATGGGCTGCGCAGCTACCACAGCCTCCACCAGACTGAGTCCAGCACAACTAGATGGTGCCCAGCTTCCAACACCGACTGCTCTGACAAGGATCACAACAGAGGGTCCAGGACAGAACTGGAGAAAAATGCAGAACAAAACTATAACTTACAAAAAAAGACCATACTTACTGGTCTGACAGAGACTGGAGAAACCTCAAGAGTATGTCCCCTAAGCGTCCTTTTAAATCAGTACTGAAGTCACTCCTGAGGTTCACCCTTCAGCCAAAGGTAAGACAGACCCATAAAACAAATCAAGACTAAATGGGCACACCAACGCAGGGGCAAGGATGAGAAGGCTGGAGGGAACAGGAAAGCTGATAATGGGGAACCCAAGGTTGACAAGGGTAGAATGTTGACATGGTGTAGGGTTGGCAACCAATGTCACAAAACAATATGTGTATTTATTGCTTAATGAGATACTAATTTGCTCTGTAAATCTTCATCTAAAGCATAATTTAAAAAAAAGAGAGAAAAATCAAAATATCCACCTGATAGCATTTGGGAATTACTATTACTTCCATCATTGTTATCACATAATAACAAAGACCTGTGCATTGTTAATTATAATTACAACGTTTATTGTGCACTGTCAGGAACAGTACCAAGTACTTTTCATACATTGTTCATTCCGTGCCCGTATTAACCCCATTAAGTAGGTGCTATTATCACATCCAGGTTCCTGTGGATAGTAATGGGTAGGAATGTAAACCTAGGTTGAAATTCTTAACCACTGTTACATTAACTTCAGTTCTACTTCTGGCCACGGTGGTTCTGTTTTTGTATATTAATTGATTAAATGTATTGAGGAAGACTGAAACTATAAACCCAGAGAGATAAATTTGAATATGTAAGTATATAGCCAATGGAAGGATTTCAAAGGGTAATGGAATCAGGGTATTATAATGAAGAAAGATATGGATCATTAGGATGGCCGACCAAAGAGTAAGAAACACCAACTCTTCAGATGAACTATGTGAGCACTACCCAACTGGCACAATGGTAAGTTCCATCACTTGTCTTGTCAAAGAGGATATGACATACTGAAGCCATATACAGCTGTATTTCTGTATGACTTGATTCTGATCCATTGAGCAGACAACCATGTATATTGACTCTGATCTACAAGAAATATGTGCTCTGTGTACTAGGCTTTGGGTACACAGATATACGTTCCCTTTCTTTTCTTTTCTTTTTTAAATAAGTTGTGGTTAAATAAATATTAAAATTAAAAAAATCCTGATTTAAAAGAAAAAAAATAAAATGACATGGAAGGAGGGATATAATTGCTGATGTCCAGTGGATCTTGGCGAAAAGCTGAGAATACCAGAAAGATGTTTATTGTTGTTGTTATTAGGTGCAGTGGAGTCGCTTCCGACTCATAGCCATCCTATGTACCACAGAAAGAAACACTGTCCGGTCCCGTGCCATACTTACACTCGTTGTTATGCTTCAGCCCATTGTTGCAGACACTGTGTCAATCCATCTCATTGAGGGTCTTCCTCTTTTAAGCTGACCCTGTACTTTACCAGGCATGATGTCCTTCTCCAGGGACTGATCTCTTCTGACAACACGGCCAAAGTATGTAAGATGCAGTATCACCATCCTGGCTTCTAAGGAGCATTCTGGCTGTACTACTTCCAAGACAGATTTGTTTGTTCTTTTGGTATATTAAATATTCTTTGCCAACACCACAATTCCAAGGCATCAGTTCTTCTTCAGTCTTCCTTATTCATTGTCCATCTTTCACATGCATATGAGGCAATTGAAAATACCACTAATGCTTGGAACCTGAAATATACGAAGTATGAATCTAGGAAAATTGGAAATCTTCAAAAACGAAATGGAACACATAAGCATCGATATCCTAGGCATTAGTGAGCTGAAATGGACTGATATTGGCCATTTTGAATTGGATAACACATAGCCTACTATGCCAGAAATGACAACTTGAAGAGAATGGTGTTACATTTATCGTCAAAAAGAACAATTCGAGGTCTATCCTGAAGTACAGTGCTGTCAGTGATAGGATAATATCCATAGGCCTATAAGGAAGACCAGTTAATACGACTACCATTCAAATTTAGGCAGTAACCACTAAGAACAAAGTTGAAGAAATTGAATATTTTTTCAGCTTCTGTAGTCTGAAATTGAGTGAACGTACAATCAGGATGCATTGGTAATTACTGGTGATTGGAATGTGAAAGTTGGAAACAAAGAAGAACAATTGGTAGTTGGAAAATATGGCCTTGGTGATAGAAACAATGCCGGAGATTGAATGATAGAGTTTTGTGAGACCAATGACTTCTTCATTAATAATACCTTTTTTCACCGACATAAATGGCGACTATGCACATGGCCCTCACCAGATGGAATACACAGTAACCAAAACGACTACATCTACGGAAAGAGACAAAGGAAAAGCTCAATATCATCAGTCAGAACAAGGCCAGGGGCTGACTGTGGAACAGAGAAATTTTTATGTGTTAATTATTGACTATTCAAAGGCATTTGACTGAGTAGATCATAAGAAATTTTGGATAACATTGCAAAGAGTGGGAATTCCAGGACAGTTAATTTTGCTCATGCAGATTCTCTACATAGACCAAGAGGCAGCAATTGGAACACAACAATGGGACACTGCTTAGTTTGAAATCAGAAAAGATGTGTGTTAGGACTGTATCCTTTCACCACACTTATTCAATCTGTATGCTGAGCAAATGATCTGAGATGGACTATATGAAGAAGGCAGCATCAGCATTAGAGAAAAACTCATAAACAACCTGCAATATGCAGAACACACAGCCTTGCCTGTTGAAAGTGAAGAGGACTTGAAGCACTTGCTGATGAAGATCAAAGACTACAGCCTTCAGTATGAATTACACCTCAAGATAAAGAAAACAAAAATCCTCACAACTGGACCAGTAACCAACCTCATGATAAACTGAGAAAATACTGACGTTGTCAAGGATTTAATTTTACTTTGATCTACAATTAACTCCAGTGGAAGCAGCGGTCAAAAAATCAAAGGATGTATTGCATTTGGCAAATTGGCTGCAAAAGCCCTCTTTAAAGTGTTAAAAAGCAAAAATGTCGCTTTGAGGACTAAGGTGCACCTGACCCAAGCTATTGTATTTTCAGTTGCCTCTTATGCATGTGAAAGATGGGCAATGAGTAAGGAAGACCAAAGAAGAATCGATGCCTTAGAATCACTGTGCTGGTGGAAAATATTGAATATAAAATGGACTGTCAAAAGAATGATCAAATTTGTCTTGGAAGAAGTACAGCAAGAATGCTCCTTAGAAGCGAGGATGGCGAGATTTTGTCCCATGTAATTTGGGCATATTATAAGGAGGAACCAGTCCCTGGAGAAGGACATCATGCTTAGTGAAGTAGAGGGTCAGCAAAAAATGATGGATTAACACAGTGGCCGCGATAATGGACTCAAACATAGAAATGATAGTTAGGTTGGGCGAAATGGGGCAGTGTTTCATTACGATGCGCATAGGGTCACTCTGAGTAGGAATCGACATGAAGGAACCTAAGAATAACAATTTAAAATACTAAAAGGTTTTCTCCAGTCTAGATTCTTTGCTTGGAACATTTCTATTTACATTTGCTGAAAAACTTGTGTTTTTCAGCTTATTAGTGTTTTTATTTTAAATTTAAAAAATCTTTATATTATTCAATGTAGTTATTTTTAGTTACCTATCTTCTCCGTGTCCCCCCTTCATCTCATTCGTGTCTTCTTTGGATTGATTATTTTTTGCATTTCACAATTTCTTTGTATCATTTAAGGCAATATGCACTTTACTTTTTTTATGTTTAGTGATAATCTAGGATAATGTACCATACACTTAATTAATCAAAAACTAATTTTATTACAACTTCATCTACTCAAACAATAAAAGGTATTATATATTTTAACTCATATCTTCACAGCTATTGCTGTCTAAGAAACCACTACGAAACTTGGCAGTTTAAAACAATAAGTTATTATCTCCCCAGGATTCTGGGTTGAGTGGGTTGGTTCTCTGCTAGAATGTCCATTTTGAAGTTGCAATCAGATACTGGCTGGAGTCATCTGAAAACCTATTGGGCTGGATGTCCAAGAATACTTCTTCACTCCCATGTCTAGTGCCGCAATGCTGCTCCATGGGACCTCTCTCTCCAGCAGACAATTATGGGCTTTTTATGTGACCTACAAGTTCTTGACCGAGTTCTCAGCCACTCTACTTGGTGCCATTCACTGAGAAAGAATTTTCTGCAGATTTCCTGGACCTACTTGAGGAGCTGGGAGGTTAATTTCTAGCTAACTCAGACAGAATTGTGTTGTC
This sequence comes from Loxodonta africana, assembly GCF_030014295.1. Lineage (NCBI taxonomy): Eukaryota > Metazoa > Chordata > Mammalia > Proboscidea > Elephantidae > Loxodonta > Loxodonta africana. The sequence goes on along the minus strand of NW_026974942.1, from coordinate 365,208 downwards.
CCTTACATTCCCTGGTTTATTCAGAGTTCTTCTGAATCCTCACCTTTAGGGGCCTTGTAGTTTATCTCCTGTTGTCCATGAAACACAGAGCCATGAAAGTTGATACAGCATTGTTTTTTTATTTCCTTTGACTAATGTTCTGGTAAAGAAGCTACTTCCTTCTGCCTTATTTTTCTAATTACTGTTTTTATTTGTGTATGTGTGTGTCTGTGGTATATATATGCAGTTCTTTAATGCATGAAAGAAAAACTTAGATCCACATACCTGTAATCTGTTTCCAAGTCTGTCTATCTATCTATTCAACTAGCTCTGTGTGTTGGTTATGATACCTCATCTGCCATGTTTCCAGGCACTGAAGTCTCTGTCATGTTATTTTCACATTACTAACTTAAATTTAATCTTGATTATATATATATATTTTTAATTTTAGGAATGCTGTTTTTACAGACAGGATAGCTGTATATCAGAGAAGCTAACTTACCCAAGGTACCTGTTCTTAGTTGACTGATCCCAGACGGCAACCCCGGCCTTCTCACAGAAAAATCTAAGTGGTTTTTCCTCAACCACATTGTTTTTGATTTTTCACTTCTAGAACATCTTAAAACTTTAATCAAAGCCAAAGTGGTAAGACTTCTCTGTAATATAAAATAATTCTAAACAGATAAAAATATTATATTCAGAACAATGGTTCCAGATTATATGAAGTAGGGAAAGAGAATTATAACCCCTTTTATTCAAATGTAGTTCATATCTTTATTATGGGTTTTAGGTAACACATATATTCACCTAAGCACTATTCCAGTGTGTGTATATGTGTGTGTGTGTGTGTGTGTGTATCCGCAAAGCACAGCAGTTTAAAATAACAATTATTTATTTTGCAAATGAATTTGCAATTTCAACAGGTTTCATCAGGGACAGCTCATCTCTACTCCATGCAACATCAGTGGAAGTGGCTCAGTTGGGAGCTGAAAGATACACTTGCATGATGTGCCACCAAGGACTGAAAAAAATGGCTTTGAATTTGGCTGGGCTCTCAGCTGGGGATGTGCACTAGAAGTCTTGGTTTCTCTCTTTGTCACAGCATGGGGATTCTATAATTGCACCAACACAATTACTCTTAAGACACTTCTTAAAACAGGGAATGGGGCAGCATACAGTCACTTGCAATTCTAAAATTCTGGTAGAAATTGTTGCCAGCTCCTTAATTAAGATTCAGTGTGATTCTCTGGGAATTATTCTACATGATTTTTGCCTCTGCTTTCTGAGTCACCCTTGCTCTACCATGAGAAAACTGAGTAGTCACCTCAATCAGCTTACTCCTTAGACCAAACTAGTGATATTTCTGTCAGAAAAACATGCTTGCAAACATTGCGAGTTTTCCATGAATCTTACTGGAATTTACTCCATTAGACAAAACCCACAACTACCAACCTTGGGCTTCCTGTGACTCTGCTGCACTACAGTGCCCTAAAACATTTTAGTAGTCCTATATATTTTTAACTAAAGAGAATCTACAAGACTCTCAAGATTTATAGAAGGTCTTTTGTCTCTTTGGATGTTTATTTAAGGCACTGTGTCTTAAATCGTCCTGAAGCCTTAATAAATGATTTTAGAGTCACAACTTGTGTTGGATCTTTGGCCTGAGGCCCTTTCTTAATTTGAGACTTCTTCGCTGAAAGTTTTATTTTTGAATCCACTGTGTACTGACTCCTTTGTACACAATATATTTTTTCTTCAGCTCATCTCTCTGCTCTTACGTTTTAACATAGGTCATGAAAAGCCAATTAGCATTTTTATATTCTGTCTGGAAGTTTCTTTAACAAATCTTCCCACAGCAACATTTTGCAAATATTTCTTGATATCTTCTTACGTATTTTATGTTTGATGGTCACATTGGGTCCTTATTTCATGTGAATTTATTTTATCTTTATTATGTGATTTAGGATCTACGTTTTGTTTTCAAAAGGTATTATCCCCATCAAAATTAATGATTTCCATTATTTATCAAAAAATACAAATTATACACGTATCATATGCTATTTATAAACTCAATCACTCATACTTATTGTCAGAGCCCTAATTTCAGACTAAAAACACCACTGCAAGTTATGACAGGAGGACAAATATAATTTTTAATTAATTTACCATATATAAAAAATAATCATATAGGAACAATGCAGCCAGATTGGCAAAGCAAGAGCAAAATAACTTGATACAACACAAAAGAAGAATTTAAATGGGATGAACAAAATAGCAAAACGATATTTTAGAAACGTAACCTGTAACCAGTTTGGTTGCTGCCATTTTGGCAAATTATGCTCAGCATTGATATCACATAAAATGTTTTTCCAGCCACCTCCTCAAGGCCCCCTTGACTTCTTTGTTTCTCACACTGTATATAAGGGGGTTCAAGACAGGTGTGAAGATGGTATAAAAAGCTGAGACCACCTTATCATGGTCCTCTGAACCGTTAGATTTGGGCCTCATGTAGATGAACATGATGGTGCCGTAGAAGAGTCCCACAACCACCAGGTGAGAGGAGCAAGTCTTAAAGGCTTTTTTCTGCGCTCCAGCTGACTGCATGCGGAGCACTGCAGCCAGGATAAGGCTGTATGAGGCCAAAATGAGAGACAAAGGGATCAAGAGCATCAGAATGCAGCAGACATACAATACATGAAAAACTCAAAAATTGTGGTGTCAGCACAGGCAAGGCGTACCAGTGATGGTGCTTCACAGAAAAAGTGATTGATTTCCCGTGAGTGACAGTAAGGGAAGCTCAAAGTGGCACCAGCCTGCATCAGCCCATCGATCCCTCCCAGGAGCCAGGAACCTGATGTCACGAGTAAACAGAGCTTCTGACTCATGAGAATGGGGTAGCGCAGTGGGTGACATATGGCCACATAGTGGTCATAGGACATGGCCGTTAAGAGGAAGAAATCACTCCCTCCCAGAGTGAGAAGAAGGAAGATCTGGACTCCACAGCCAGTGGGAGAGATAGACCTAGTGTGCATCAGGTAGTTGGCTGCCATTTTGGGAACGATGGTGGAGACCAGCGGCATGTCCATGAAAGAAAGCTGGCTAAGCAGGAAGTACATGGGCATGTGGAGTTGAGGGTCCACATGAATGAGAATGATCATAAGGGTGTTGCCCATCAGTGAGGTGATGAAGATCATAAGCACCATGGCAAACAGGAATAGGTGGATCTGTGTGTGGTTAAAGAGCCCTAGAAGAATGAAGTTTATTCCTGTGGTGCCGTTGGCATTGACCATGGCTCTACTGGTGCCTGAAAGATGTAAGAATGATGCAGAAATGAGATTTGTTTAAAATGAAGCTTGTACATATCTTTATGAAAACTTGATCAAATGACTTGGGAAATCTCAGGCTTGGAGGACTACTTACTACTTTAATCTTTCACTTACAAACAAGATTTTTGCCATAGCATACTACTATCCATCTCTGCTGTTACTATACATTATTTTTTATTCACACAAAATTAGATAACATACATATACAGTGGTACAAATTATACCTCTATTGTTTTCTAATAATTTGTCAGTATGCCACACATAATTTACTTATGGCGTTATGAAATATTACTTATGCAATCCGAGTTCTTTACCCTTTTGGTATTTCTATATTGAAGGAAATTCAGGTTTATGCACTTTAGTAGGTATTGAGGTGATATGCCTATAGTTATTACTTTTGCATGTGTTTTAGATATTTGCTTAATCGATTCTCACATGATTTTCTTCAATATCAAGACAAATTAAAATTTCAAAAGTTTCAAAAAAATTACAACCAATAAAACTAAGTTTGATGGGGAAAAAACAAAAGCAAAAATTCTCTATTCCACACTTACATGCAGCCTGTGCTCTAAACACACTAGGCTTTCAGCCTCCACAGATACTACTGTACCCATCGCCATATCATTTATATTATCATGACTTGCATTCCGGATCATGGTGCCTACATCTCGTTAAGTTTAGAACCCCCTCAACATTTAAACTTTTATGTATTATGTTCTTAAACAATGCTGCTGGTTTTAATTTATATATCCATTCTAAGGGAGCCCTGGTGGCACAGTGGTTAAGTTTTTGGCAGCTAACCAAAAGGTTGGCTGTTCAAACTCACCACCCACTCCTTGGAAACTCAATGGGGCAAGCCTATCCTGTAGGGTCAGAATTGACTTGACAGCACAGGTGTTTTGGTTTTATCCATTCAAAAAAAGTTAATAATTTCATAAATGAACATAATTCATATTGCATGCAATTTTCATGTAAATTTGGACATCAATAATTTTATGCTTTTAAAAGTAGAAGACAAAAACTAATCCATTAATTATGACTTATCCAAATGATATTCTCATATAATGAACCTGAGGTCCAACATCTCCCACAGGTAAAATATACAGGTACTCATTCACTTTCAGAATAGCTTCTCTTTTCACTAGAATCTATAACTTCCATTTCTTTTACATCTAAGTATTTTTGGTGGTAGGAATGGATGCATACGTAAATGGATTCACCTATTATACTTAGGTAAGTGGTGTCTTTTGCTCACAAATTCAAATTGTGAAAGAGAGCTGTGAATTCAGGATTACCAACAGTATTATGTTTGGACTTCAGTCATAATCTGTGGTGTAGTAAATCCTTTTTTAGTTTTTCTGTAACTTATTTGGAAAACTTTGCAAATTTTGTGAATGGTCTATGATCTTCAGACCTTTAATACATATTAAAATTTTTTGATTCTTAGTATATACCAACAATGACTTTCATATCATTAAAATATGTAGACGTTCCATTTTTCAAAATTGATATAAATATGCTATAATAGTGAACATATCATTCTTTTATGCTTTGTTCCCTCAAATATATATATTTTGAGTGAAATATATATATATATTCAGTTTAATATATTGTTAACTACTGCCAAATTTTATTACATCATATATATGCAATTTATATATATAAATATACATGTATATATATAATGTTTATTTAAGAATACTTAGCTTCTTTCCAATCTTTTGTTAATATAACCCATATCCTTGTGCATGTGGCGATATTTTCTCAAGTAAATATTTTACTAGAATATTTTGGGTTTAAGATAATTGCACCTCCACCTTTTACACTCCAGTCAACTGTCAATTTGTGTGATAATTCCTCCACATATTTTACTGTTAGATGCGATAATTAACAGCAATCAAATAAGTGTGAAAATAAATTTAAATTGCATGTCATTTAAGTTACATGGCAGAAACTCTTTTAATCTACTCATCGACCTCTTGGATTTCTTCTGCAAATTCTCTGTGAATATCTCTTATTCATGATTTCTAGATTGTTTGGCTTTTTTCTTAATAATTTGAAGAATTTCCCATGTATTTTGTAATTTATGTATTTATGTATATAATTTATATATCTTTATAACTTGTTATTTTATATGCATTGTGAATATCTTCTCCAGTTGATTTTATATATTTGACATTTTTGTTATTTTGGACTGAAGTTTTGTATTTTACATTACATATATTTGGGATACTTATATGATATTAATAATTTAATATTAATGTTCTGCATTTCATTAATAGGCTACCATTTTAAACAATTTCAATGTTATTTGGATCAAACAACTTGTTATTGGTATATCAGTTGTTTGAATCTATGATCATTGTTGATTTAATATTACATTGTACTGTCTTTGCATGCATGAATATTAAACATATTAAACTCACAAAATGTATTGCTATAGTTCATCTTTTAATGTGTAGCCTCTGATTTTTTTTTAAAACAAAATAGGGATAATCAGTGTCCTTAAAGGCCACTAAAACATAGGTGTAAAGTAGTCTGTGTCTGTAGATTTTTTTTTTTTAAAATAATGTATTCACTTTCCTATTAGTTTCAGGTAAGCTGTGTTTTCCTATTACTTTTTAAATTCATATGACTTTCTATTTTTAAGGAAACATTTTCCTTTCCTAATCTATTTTCTTTGTTAGCATTTCTTACTGCATTGGGTGGATGGACAGGTCTGTGTCTCTGGCTGCCGCTGAACTGGAGGTCATGACATGCAAAGTTCATTCACTTAAGCCTGCCCTGGGTCAGGGCATACTGGGTATAGACATACGAGTTACGAGTTGCTTAAATAACACGAAGACTAGGAGTCAGAACTCTAAAGACCTGTCCATATTTTGTTCACAAATACGTGTGATATTTGGGGAAGGTCACTTACTTTGCTATGAGCCACTCTCCTTGTTTCTAGACTGGGAAAATTTGCAGACTTTGGTAGACAGCTGTACTGGAGCACTGGTTTCATTTGTTTCCAGCGGGGCTCATTCTCTGCTTCGGCGATTTGATAACCACCTGCTAAGGCCCTGAGCTTAAGGGCAGCTTTCCAATGTTTCTCAGACGCCAAGATTCAATGAATATGATTTTGAAAGTCTTCTGTAGATTTAAATTTAAGATGAAATTATTTTAAACTAAGAGTATTTGAAATATTATCATATCAGGCATTTTATTTGCTGGACAGTTCATATAATGTGAAATAAATGTATATTTCACATTTAGTCGGCATGAATTACTAAGTTCAGAAAAGTTACATGACTGATCTAATAGTAAACATTTAAACTGGTAGCTGCATTCATCTGAAGATTGAACATAAAAGTACATATTTAATGGCCAGGTTTCTTGAGTTTGAATACCTATGCCACTGTTTAGTAGTTGGATAAATTTGAGCAATATGCTTAAACCTCAGTTTCATTATGTGCAAAATGAGATGACATAGTAGTATCTACTATAGGATTATTTGATAATTACAAAATAAAATGCATATAAGTACACTGGAGAATGCATGCACAAGAAGATAGCTCTATAAAGTTATTGATTATTATCATTATTATGTTATTATTGGTCATCTAAAGATGTTTCCTACCAAAATATTTTGAAAGTAAAATTAGTGTTTTCCCATAACTCACATGTAATGTAATGTTACTTATTTCATATCAAAGAACAAAAATATCATTACGTATCAGTCTTCATTTTTCAGCATAAGTGACATGTTTTCTCTGTTCCTTTAGATTTTTCTGTCTGTCCTCTGTCTACCGTCTATGAATTTATTTTGAACATAGAGGAAACACTCATGACCATGGTAAATTTAATTATTCCAAGGCTATTAGGTTATTTGATTATTAATTTTGCAATGTGTTCTCATGCCTTTAATATTCAATGTGTTATAAGAATTGTAACAGATATCATGAAACTTGTCACAAATTCAATAATGTCTCAAAATTCAATCAAAAAATTTTAAAATAGCAGGTAAAAAGAGACAATATTATCTGTATTTCACATCAAAAAGGCAGTTGTTCCCAAGTGAATTCAATTCTTTGTAATTCCACACTACCAAAGTAGAAGAGGATTTGGATTTGCAGATGAAGGAATGGAGGGTTAGATTAATTTATTTTTCCCTGGTCTCAAAAGTAGGAAGCATGGGTCCAAAATCCTAGTCATGAAAGTAAACTCCCCACAGTTATTTTGGGCTTGCCAGCCAGTTTTTTGTTCCAATTATTATCTTAATAGTGACAAAACTTTTTGAATAAAGCAAACAACATAAAGAATGGGCTCTCAAACACATCGTTGTTGTTAGATGCCATTAAGTCACCTAACACACGGCTACCCCGGGCAAAATGCTGCCCAGTCCTGCGCCATTCCCATAATCGGTTGTTGATCGGACTATTGCCATCTATTGGGTTCACTTTGGCTGACTTTTCAGAAGTATATCGCTCGCCTTTCCTTCCTAGTGCATCTCAGTCTGGGAAATCTGCTGGAGCTCATTGGAGCAACTGTGAGTTCTGTGAAGTTAGGCAGCTCTCTTATAAACTGTGCGTCTCAGGTTAGTGTATTTAAAATGGGTAACTGTTCTACTTTGTAAAAATGAAAAAAGATAGTGCATGTAGAATGTTTAATTAAATTATTTATATTTAGTATGTTATCAATAAAAGATAGCCAACATAAATTTTATCTCTACACAAACTTTTCCCCAAAGAGAAATTCATGAATAGAGAATTTAATAGAATCAGATATATGCATCCATTTACCTTAGAGTCAGAGTGTTAACTAAGACTCAACTTTCGTAAAAAGCTTAGTACAGATCGTCCCCGACTTAAGACATATTTGAGTTACAAGGAACTGCCCTATGACTATCCTTTCTTATCTTTGTACATCTTATTCTTAGTAATATGTACTACTTATAACGTTGTAGCACGTAATTTGTTGATGTTATCATTCTCATGCCAATCCCAAAGACAAATAAAGATTGGATTTATAAAGATATTGATAATAGGAGGCAAAAATAATGAATATTTTTTAAAAAATAGATATTCTACTTATATCAGAACTGACATGACAAGAGTCTTCAGAATGGAACCCTGTCTTACACTGGGAAATACCCGTAGTATTATTTTCATAATTATAATTTGATAAAGATACGTTAGTGCAATATAAGTATGAAAGGATGTTCTTTCTCACTGGAAATTAATACATAGTTTAAACTAAATTTTTATAATTTTTATGCATTCAAACATTATACACTCAATGTTTCTTTATGATATGCATTACTGGTAGGAATGCAATGAAAATTAATCTCAGGGTAAAAGTGAAAAATCCTTTATTAGTCAATTTGGCAATTCGGAGTGACAGCCAGAGAGCTAGTCTTGTCCCTTGAAGCATTGCCATACGTTGTGGATATCATTCTAAAATATGACTAAAAAAGAAGGGCTGGGAGGAGACCCTGTAAACACAAAGGGCTTATTTTGCAAGGTTTTCCACAACGTGCATCCTGAATTATTACAGAACTAATAAATTTCCCATGGAACACAATATAACAGCTGGGACACTCTTAGATATCATGCTAATTGTATAAACAAATTGTAAAAAATGTATATGGAAGAATATAAAAGGAATAGTTATGATGTTATCAAGTGCAATCCAGGTGCTTTAATTTCCGTGGTTTCCAAATAGTATGATTGTGATATAGTTTTTTAAATTACAGAAATTAAGTGGGCCACAGTGAAAGCATTAGCGCATACCATCCCCTGTTGTAAGCACTCAGTCTAGGAGTCGTAGCACTAACCTGCATCAGAGGAGCCACCGTGCAGGAGGTGTGGAATACTCTAAGCCTCTGGTTCCCAGATCACTGTTCGGATCCCCACCAATGCCTCTGTTGCCGGTATAAAATACAAGGCACCTGGCTAAAGCCTTAGGGATTCCTGAGCTCCAGGCTGCAGAAATGCTCGTGGGAAAGCATTCGGAAGAATACAGATGACCACATGCTCTCCTCATTTATTACCTCCATACAGGACTATTTTAAAATCTCAGGATATTTGATCTCTGAAGAAAATGGCCTGTTTTATCAACCTGCTAAAGTCAGAATGGGATTATTTTGAATTTGATGCTTGCCTTATAATATTATTAGTATTAAATGAGTTGCGATGCATAAAGCACTTAACTCATGCCTGGAAAATACACTTAGTCCATAATCCTGTTAACCTAAACTTTCACAATAACTAATGTGTCAAGAAAGAGCTGGTAATGATGTGGGAACAGAGTGGACTTTTAGACATGTCTTACCCAACAAAAGGCCATGACCGAATTGAACTTTTCCAGTCTTGAAACTTTCTAGCTATATATTTTGGGCCTGTTATATAACCTCTCTGAGCCTGAGTTTAATCATCTGTAAAAGGGGCATCATAATGCCTCTTCCATAGGATTATTTTTAGAGGCTACTGTATAGAATAAGGAGCCCTGGTAGTGCAGTCGTTAAGAGCTCAGCTGCTGACCAAAACGCCAACAGCTCAAATTCACCAGAAGCTCCTTGAAAACTCCATGGGGCAGTTCTACTCTGTCCTATTGGGTCGCTATGAGTTGGAATAGACTTGATGACAATGGGTTTAGTTTTGGTTTTGGGTATGGAATAAATATAAAGCACCAGATCTATCAAACAAGTATAATTTCAGTATCTCCTTTCTTCTCTGCTTTAGCAGGATATGTTGACTTATGAACTGACGTACAGTAATGAGAGTTTTTTTTAATGTCTTTATCTTGCAACAGAAAACAGTAAAAATCAGTTACCATTGAGTTACCTCTGACTCATGGCAACCCTGTGTGTGTCAGAGTGGAACTGTGCTCTGTAGAGTTTTTAATGGGTGATTTTTCAGAATTAGATCACCAGGTCTTTCTTCCAAGGTGCCTTTGGGTGGACTTGAACCTCCATCTTCTCAGTTAGCATCTGAACATGTTAACTGTACCACCCAGGGGCTCCGCTCCAGGAGATTATACAGTATAAGTGTTTGCACCACTCAGGAGCTCCAATATGGGAGGTTATACGATGCTGTGCTACATAATCAAAATATAATAAGCATTAACTGATTGATTTGTTATAGCTCTGCTTATGAACTGGTTAAGGGTTAAGAAAATGGGCTGAATTATTGCAGTGCAATGAATCACTTTTATATGGCTTTCTTGCCCTGGTCTTGTAACTTCACAAAATGATTGTCTGGGCCAAAATTTTGCAAGGTATTAGTAGATTTACTACAAAACTAGTGGATTGAAAATTCACTTAATGGGATTGTGCCCTATGTGGTCCAACAAGGAGATTGGTCGCTGTTCCTATTCTGTTAGGCTTATATAAGGGCCAAATCCACAGAGGTTCTGGGGCCCCTCACTACCATCAAAAAGAGCGTAGAGTGGAGTGCAGCCTTTGGGCCCAGGGTCCCTGCACTTAGAACTCCCTATATCAAGAAGAGAGAGTTGTAATAGTGAAGACAGGGATGGTGGCCTTGCTGGTCCATAGAGAGAGAACTGAGTGTGTTTGTGCAGGGGTGTGCCTCCTACTAAAGTACTGCAACACTTGTACCTGTGGGACAGAGACCTGAGTGTGGCTGGTGTAATTTGCTTCCTTCCCCCTTCGGGCATCGTGGTGGGAACAATACATTCCCTCATGCAGGGTAGGCCTTGGTATCATGACAGCAAGACAGAGAACCACTCTGGCCTGGGTAGCATGGTAGGAGGCAGCAGCATAGGTCAAGAAGGGCCCAGTGGCAGAGGCTCAGGAGATCCTGTGCAGGGGTCTTTCCATTAGTGAAGCAAGGCCCAGTGAGGCCCAGGGGTAGAACAGAAGCCTCGGAAGCCATGCAGGTGTCCCAGGTAGCATGGTGGTAGCCAGAGGTAGAGGTGACATGAAGACAACATTTGACCAGAAACACAACGTGCCAGTACAGTGATATTAGAAAGAATATGAGTAGTTTGGAAAAGAATAAGCAGATCTGCTTTGAGAATTTGTTTTACTGTTTACTGTTTGCTTTCTAGAAATAATAATAGTGGCTTTCACTTTGCCAATATTGTGTAAATGTCTTGATCACAGATGGCCGTAGCACTCATGGAATGGTTGATGCCAGTGGTTGTACATGCCTCATTCCTAGTTGTCTGCTAGTTTGAGGCACATCCTGTTTGCATGTGCAATGTGGTTAGATAGACAAACCACACAATTATGTTATATAATTATACTAGGATTGTCAAACCAATCTATGAAGGGATATTTGAATTTTATTTCCCAACAGGCATATACCTATGGATATAGTCAATAATATGAGAAAAAAGAAAATGGAAGTAGAAATATAAGTCAAATTCTGGTAACCCTGAATAAATAAATTAAAAGAGAAAATAATAATATTAAAATCAATAACAAAAATCAGAACAGTTAATATTTATTGAGTTATTAATTTCTAACAAAACAATAATAGTAGGAGACTTCAACACACCACTTTTGGTGAAGGACAGGACATCCAGAAAGAAGCTCAATAAAGACACGGAAGACCTAAATGCCACAATCAACCAACTTGACCTCATAGACATATACAGAACACTCCGCCTGACAGCAGCCAAGTATACTTTCTTTTCTAGTGCACATGGAACATTCTCTAGAAGACCACATATTAGGGCATAAAACAAGCCTTAGCAGAATCCAAAACATTCAAATATTACGAAGCATCTTCTCTGACCATAGGGGCATAAAGGTGGAAATCAATAACAGGAAAAGCAGGGAAAAGAAATCAGACACTTGGAAACTGAACAAAACAAAAGACTGGATTACAGAAGGCATTAAGGATGGAATAAAGAAATTCCAATGAGAACGAAAACACTTCCTGTAAAAACACTGGGACACAGTGAAAGCAATGCTCAGAGGTCAATTTATATCAATAAATGCACACATACAAAAAGAAGAAAGGGCCAAAATCAAAGAATTATCCCCACAACTTGAACAAATAGAAAGAGAGCAACAAAAGAAACTCACAGGCGCCAGAAAAAAGAACAAATACTAAAAATTAGAGCTGAACTAAAAGAAATAGAAAAAAAAAATGAAAATAATTAACAAGACCAAAAGCTGGTTTTTTTGAAAAAATTAACAAAATTGATAAACCACTAGCCAAACTGACAAAAGAAAAACAGGAGAGGAACCAAATAACCTGAATAAGAAATGAGATGGGCGATATTACAACAGACCCAACTGAAATTAAAAGAATCATATCAGATTTTTGTGAAAAATTGTACTCTGACGAATGTGAAAACCTAGAAGAAATGGGTGAATTCCTAGAAACACACTGCCTACCTAAACTAACACAAAAAGAGGTAGAACAGCTAAATAGACCCATAACAAAAGAACAGATGGAAAAGGCAATCAAACCCCCCCACCCCAAAAAAGCCCTGGTCTGGACAGCTTCACTGCAGAGTTCTACCAAACATTCAGAGAAGAGTTAACACCACTACTACTTAAGGTATTTTAGAGCATAGAAAAGGACAGAATACTACCAAACTCATTCTATGAAGCCACCATATCCCTGATACCAAAACCAGGTAAAGACACCACAAGAAAAGAAAATTATAGACCTATATCCCTCATGAACTTAGATGCAAAAATCCTCAACAAAATTCTCGCCAACAGAATTCAACAACATATCAAAAAATAATTCACCATGACCAAGTGGGATTCATACCAGGTACGCAGGAATAGTTCAACATTAGAAAAACAATTAATGTAATCCATGACATAAATAAAACAAAAGACAAGAATCCTATGATTTTATCAATTGATGCAGAAAAGGCATTTGACAAAATCCAACACCTATTCATGATAAAAACTTGAGCAAAACAGGAATAGAAGGAAAATTTCTCAACATAATAAAGGGCATTTATATAAAGCCAACAGCAAACATCACCCTAAATGGAGAGAGCCTGAAAGCATTCCCACTGAGACTGGGAACCAGACAAGGATGCCCATTATCATTGCTCTTACTCAACATTGTGTTGGAGGTCCTAGCCAGAGAAATTAGGCTAGATAAGGAAATAAAGGGCATCCAGATTGTCAAGGAAGAAGTAAAAGTATCTCCATTTGCAGGTGACATGATCTTATACACAGAAAACCCTAAGGAATCCTTCAGAAAACTACTGAAACTAATAGAAGAGTTCAGCAGAGTATCAGGATACGAGATAAGCATACAAAAATCAGTTGGATTCCTCTACACCAACAAAAAGAACATTGAAGAGGAAATCACCAAATCAATGCCATTTACCGTAGCCCCCAAGAAGATAAAATAATTAGGAATAAATCTTACCAGAGATGTAAAAGACTTATACAAAGAAAACTGCAAAACACTTCTGCACGAAACCAAAAGAGACTTACATGAGTGGAAAAACATACCTTACTCATCGATAGGAAGACTTAACATTATAAAAATGTCTATTCTGCCAAAAGGGATCTATACATTTAATGCAATTCCAATCCAAATCCCAACAGCATTCTTTGATGAGATGGAGAAACAAATCACCAACTTCATATGGAAGGGAAAGAAGCCCCGGATAAATAAGGTATTACTGAAAAAGAAGAACAAAGTGGGAGGCCTTACTTTCCCTGATTTTACAACCTATTATACCACCACGGTAGTCAAAACAGCCTGGTACTGGTACAACAACAGATACATGGACCAGTGGAAAAGAATTGAGAATCCAGATATAAATCCATCCACATATGAGCAGTTGATTTTTGACAAAGGCCCCAAAACAGTTAAATGGGGGAGAAGACAGTCTTTTTAACAAATGGTGCTGGCATAACTGGATATCCATCTGCAAAAAATGAAACAAGACCCATACCTCACTCCATGCAAAAAAACTGAGCTCAAAATGTATCAAACACCTAAATATAAAATCTAAAAAGGTAAAGATCATGGAAGAGAAAATAGGGACACTGTTCGGAGCCCTAATACATGGCGTAAATAGTATAGAAAACATTATTAAAAATGCAAAACAAAAACTAGATAACTGGGAGCTCCTAAGAATCAAAAATCTATGCTCATCCAAAGACTTCACCAAAAGAGTAAAAAGGCTTACAGACTGGGAAAAAGTTTTTAACTATGACATTTCCGATCAGCGCCTGATCTCTAAAGTCTACATGATACTGCAAAAACTCAACTGCAAAAAGACAAATAACCCAATTAAAAAATGGGCAAAAGACAGGCGGAGCCAAGATGGCGGACTAGGCAGACGCTACCTCGGATCCCTCTTACAACAAAGACACGGAAAAACAAGTGAATCGATCACATACATAACAATCTACGAACCCTGAACAACAAACACAGATTTAGAGACGGAGAACGAACTAATACGGGGAAGCAGCGATTGTTTCCGGAGCCTGGAGCCAGCGTACCAGTCAGGTACGGCACAAGCACAGAGAGCGGCTCCACCCCCCTGAACTAATCCCGGGAGGGGGACCAGCTGGTTTCACCGGCGGCGTGGGACGCAGCCGGTAGGAGAAGTCCCCGGGAGGCAGTGACTGGTCTTGGAGCAGAAAGAGCAGCGTCCGAGCCGGGGAACCGTCCCGCAGGGATTTGGACTGGATGCAGGTACGGCATAAACAGGGAAAGTTGCTCCACCCCCCTGAACTAACCCCGGGAAGGGGACCAGCCGGGTCGCGCGGGCAGCGTGGGACACAGCCGGTAGGAGAAGTCCCTGGGAGGCAGCGACTGGTATTGGAGCAGGGAGAACAGCGTCCCAGCCGGGACACTCGGTCACGGCACAAGCACGGGGACCTGCTCCACCCATCTGAACTAACCCCGGGAGGAGGCCCAACTGGTTCTCGGAGGCGGCACGGCCACGCGGCTGGAGGGACGAGAAGTACCCGGAAGGCAGCGACTGATTTTGGAGTCGAGAGTGCACCGTCCCAGTAGGGGAGCCTTGACGCTGGGCGTGGGGCTGGAAGCGGAGGATCTGACCGTGACTCCAGCGGGCCAGACCCCCCGGGGGCAATCTCCACACAGCCAGCACACATAGGCGACGTGCCCCCCGGGAGTCTCAGATATAATAGTCATTCCAAGCAAGACAAGCAACTCTGGCTATATTCTGAGGTGCTACTCTCCTATCTCTCTGTTCCCTCCCCCACCCTCCCCAGGCGGCTTCATTAACATCTGAATAGCCTGAGCCAGAGGGAGAACTCTGATAGGGATCTGACTGCATTTTTTTTTTAGCGGATTTTCTGGAAAAACTAGTTTCCCAGTGATGGCTCGGAGACAACAATCCATATCAAACCACTTAAAGAAGCAGACCATGACAGCTTCTCCAACCCCCCAAACAAAAGAATCAAAATCTTTCCCAAATGAAAATACAATCTTGGAATTATCAGATACAGAATATAAAAAACTAATTTACAGAATGCTTAATGATACCACAAATGAAATTAGGACAACTGCAGAAAAAGCCAAGGAACACACTGATAAAACTGTTGAAGAACTCAAAAAGATTATTCAAGAACATAGTGGAAAAATTAATAAGTTGCAAGAATCCATAGAGAGACAACATGTAGAAATCCAAAAGATTAACAATAAAATTACAGAATTAGACAACACACTAGGAAGTCAGAAGAGCAGACTCAAGCAATTAGAATGCAGACTGTGACATCTGGAGGACCAGGGAATCGACACCAACACAGCTGAAAAAAAATCAGATAAAAGAATTAAAAAAAAATGAAGAAACCCTAAGAATTATGTGGGACTCTATCAAGAAGGATAACCTGCGGGTGATTGGAGTCCCAGAACAGGGAGGGGGGACAGAAAACACAGAGAAAATAGTTGAAGAACTCCTGACAGAAAACTTCCCTGACATCATGAAAGACGAAAGGATATCTATCCAAGATGCTCATCGAACCCCATTTAAGATTGATACAAAAAGAAAAACACCAAGACATATTATCATCAAACTCACCAAAACCAAAGATAAACAGAAAATTTTAAAAGCAGCCAGGGAGAAAAGAAAGGTTTCCTTCAAGGGAGAATCAGTAAGAATATGTTCTGACTACTCAGCAGAAACCATGCAGGCAAGAAGGGAATGGGACGACATATACAGAGCACTGAAGGAGAAAAACTGCCAGCCAAGGATCATATATCCAGCAAAACTCTCTCTGAAATATGAAGGCGAAATTAAGATATTTACAGACAAACACAAGTTTAGAGAATTTGCAAAAACCAAACCAAAGCTACAAGAAATACTAAAGGATATTGTTTGGTCAGAGAACCAATAATATCAGATATCAACACAAAACAAGGTCACAAAACAGAACGTCCTGATATCAACTCAAATAGGGAATTCACAAAAACAAACAAATTAAGATTAATTAAAAAAACATACACATAACAGGGAATCATGGAAGGCAATAGGTAAAAGATCACAATAATCAAAAAGAGGGACTAAATATAGGAGACATTGAACTGCCATATGGAGAGTGATACAAGACGATATAGAACAATACAAGTTAGGTTTTTACTTAGAAAAATAGGGGTAAATAGTAAGGTAACCACAAAAAGGTATAACAACTCTATAACTCAAGATAAAAACCAAGAAAAACGTAACGACTCAACTAACATAAAGTTAAGCACTATGAAAATGAGGATCTCACAATTTACTAAGAAAAACGCCTCAGCACAAAAAAGTATGTGGAAAAATGAAATTGTCAACAACACACATAAAAAGGCATCAAAATGACAGCACTAAAAACTTATTTATCTATAATTACCCTGAATGTAAATGGACTAAATGCACCAATAAAGAGACAGAGAGTCACAGACTGGATAAAGAAACACGATCCATCTATATGCTGCCTACAAGAGACACACCTTAGACTTAGAGACACAAACAAACTAAAACTCAAAGGATGGAAAAAATATATCAAGCAAACAATAAGCAAAAAAGAAGAGGAGTAGCAATATTAATTTCTGACAAAATAGACTTTAGACTTAAATCCACCACAAAGGATAAAGAAGGACACTATATAATGATAAAAGGGACAATTGATCAGGAAGACATAACCATATTAAATATTTATGCACCCAATGACAGGGCTGCAAGATACATAAATCAAATTTTAACAGAACTGAAAAGCGAGATAGATACCTCCACAATTATAGTAGGAGACTTCAACACACCACTTTCGGAGAAGGACAGGACATCCAGTAAGAAGCTCAACAGAGACACGGAAGATCTAATTACAACAATCAACCAACTTGACCTCATTGACTTATACAGAACTCTCCACCCAACTGCTGCAAAATATACTTTTTTTTCTAGCGCACATGGAACATTCTCTAGAATAGACCACATATTAGGTCATAAAACAAACCTTTGCAGAGTCCAAAACATCGAAATATTACAAAGCATCTTCTCAGACCACAAGGCAATAAAACTAGAGATCAATAACAGAAAAACTAGGGAAAAGAAATCAAATACTTGGAAAATGAACAACACCCTTCTGAAAAAAGGCTGGGTTATAGAAGACATTAAGGAGGGAATAAGGAAATTCATAGAAAGCAATGAGAATGAAAATACTTCCTATCAAAACCTCTGGGACACAGCAAAAGCAGTGCTCAGAGGCCAATTTATATCAATAAATGCACACATACAAAAAGAAGAAAGAGCCAAAATCAGAGAACTGTCCCTACAACTTGAACAAATAGAAACTGAGCAACAAAAGAATCCATCAGGCACCAGAAGAAAACAAATAATAAAAATTAGAGCTGAACTAAATGAATTAGAGAACAGAAAAACAATTGAAAGAATTAACAAAGCCAAAAGCTGGTTCTTTGAAAAAATTAACAAAATTGATAAACCATTGGCTAGACTGACTAAAGAAATACAGGAAAGGAAACAAATAACCCAAATAAGAAACGAGATGGGCCACATCACAACAGAACCAAATGAAATTAAAAGAATCATTTCAGATTATTATGAAAAATTGTACTCTAACAAATTTGAAAACCTAGAAGAAATGGATGAATTCCTGGAAAAACACTACCTACCTAAACTAACACATTCAGAAGTAGAACAACTAAATAGACCCATAACAAAAAAAGAGATTGAAACGGTAATCAAAAAACTCCCAACAAAAAAAAGCCCTGGCCCGGACGGCTTCACTGCAGAGTTCTACCAAACTTTCAGAGAAGAGTTAACACCACTACTACTAAAGGTATTCCAAAGCATAGAAAATGACGGAATACTACCCAACTCATTCTATGAAGCCACCATCTCCCTGATACCAAAACCAGGTAAAGACATTACAAAAAAAGAAAATTATAGACCTATGTCCCTCATGAACATTGATGCAAAAATCCTCAACAAAATTCTAGCCAATAGAATCCAACAACACATCAAAAAAATAATTCACCCTGATCAAGTGGGATTTATACCAGGTATGCAAGGCTGGTTTAATATCAGAAAAACCATTAATGTAATCCATCACATAAATAAAACAAAAGACAAAAACCACATGATCTTATCAATTGATGCAGAAAAGGCATTTGACAAAGTCCAACACCCATTCATGATAAAAACTCTTACCAAAATAGGAATTGAAGGAAAATTCCTCAACATAATAAAGGGCATCTATGCAAAGCCAACAGCCAATATCACTCTAAATGGAGAGAACCTGAAAGCATTTCCCTTGAGAACGGGAACCAGACAAGGATGCCCTTTATCACCGCTCTTATTCAACATCATGTTGGAAGTCTTAGCCAGGGCAATTAGGCTAGACAAAGAAATAAAGGGTATCCGGATTGGCAAGGAAGAAGTAAAGTTATCACTATTTGCAGATGACATGATTATATACACAGAAAACCCTAAGGAATCCTCCAGAAAACTACTGAAACTAATAGAAGAGTTTGGCAGAGTCTCAGGTTATAAAATAAACATACAAAAATCACTTGGATTCCTCTACATCAACAAAAAGAACACCGAAGAGGAAATCACCAAATCAATACCATTCACAGTAGCCCCCAAGAAGATAAGATACTTAGGAATAAATCTTACCAAGGATGTAAAAGACCTATACAAAGAAAACTACAAAGCTCTACTACAAGAAATTCAAAAGGACATACTTAAGTGGAAAAACATACCCTGCTCATGGATAGGAAGACTTAACATAGTAAAAATGTCTATTCTACCAAAAGCCATCTATACATTTAACGCACTTCCGATCCAAATTCCAATGTCATATTTTAAGGGGATAGAGAAACAAATCACCAATTTCATATGGAAGGGAAAGAAGCCCCAGATAAGCAAAGCACTACTGAAAAAGAAGAAGAAAGTGGGAGGCCTCACCTTACCTGACTTCAGAACCTATTATACACCAAAGTAGTCAAAACAGCCTGGTACTGGTACAACAACGGACACATAGACCAATGGAACAGAATTGAAAACCCAGACATAGATCCATCCACGTATGAGCAGCTGATATTTGACAAAGGACCAGTGTCAATTAACTGGGGAAAAGATAGCCTTTTTAACAAATGGTGCTGGCATAACTGGATATCCATTTGAAAAAAAATGAAACAGGACCCATACCTCACACCATGCACAAAAACTAACTCCAAGTGGATCAAAGACCTAAACATAAAGACTAAAACGATAAAGATCATGGAAGAAAAAATTGGGACAACCCTAGGAGCCCTAATACAAGGTATAAACAGAATACAAAACATTACCAAAAATGATGAAGAGAAACCCGATAACTGGGAGCTCCTAAAAATCAAACACCTATGCTCATCTAAAGACTTCACCAAAAGAGTAAAAAGACCACCTACAGACTGGGAAAGAATTTTCAGCTATTACATCTCGGACCAGCGCCTGATCTCTAAAATCTACATGATTCTGTCAAAACTAAACCACAAAAAGACAAACAACCCAATCAAGAAGTGGGCAAAGGATATGAACACACATTTCACTAAAGAAGATATTCAGGCAGCCAACAGATACATGAGAAAATGCTCTCGATCATTAGCCATTAGAGAAATGCAAAGTAAAACTACGATGAGATTCCATCTCACACCAGGAAGGCTGGCATTAATCCAAAAAACACAAAATAATAGGTGTTGGAGAGGCTGCGGAGAGATTGGAACTCTTATACACTGCTGGTGGGAATGTAAAATGGTACAACCACTTTGGAAATCTATCTGGCGTTATCTTAAACAGTTAGAAATAGAACTACCATACAACCCAGAAATCCCACTCCTCGGAATATACCATAGAGATACAAGAGCCTTCATACAAACAGATTCATGCACACCCATGTTTATTGCAGCTCTGTTTACAATAGCAAAAAGTTGGAAGCAACCAAGGTGTCCATCAACGGATGAATGGGTAAATAAATTGTGGTATATTCACACAATGGAATACTATGCATCGATAAAGAACAGTGACGAATCTCTGAAACATTTCATAACATGGAGGAACCTGGAAGGCATTATGCTGAGCGAAATTAGTCAGAGGCAAAAGGACAAATATTGTATAAGACCACTATTACAAGATCTTGGGAAATAGTAAACCTGAGAAGAACACATACTTTTGTGGTTACGAGGAGGGGAGGGAGGGAGGGTGGGAGAGGGTTTTTTATTGATTAATCAGTAGATAAGAACTGCTTTAGGTGAAGGGAAAGACAACACTCAATACATGGAAGGTCAGCTCAATTGGACTGGACCAAAAGCAAAGAAGTTTCCGGGATAAAATGAATGCTTCAAAGCTCAGCGGAGCAAGCGCGGGCGTCTGGGGAACATGGTTTGCGGGGACTTCTAAGTCAATTGGCAAAATAATTCTATTATGAAATCATTCTGCATCCCAATTTGAAATGTGGCGTCTGGGGTCTTAAATGCTAACAAGCGGCCATCTAAGATGCAGCAATTGGTCTCAACCCACCTGGAGCAAAGGAAAATGAAGAACACCAATGCCACACGGCAACTAAGAGCCCAAGAGACAGAAAGGGCCACATGAACCAGAGACCTACATCATCCTGAGACCAGAAGAACTAGTTGGTGCCCGGCCACAATCGATGACTGCCCTGACAGGGAGCACAGCAGAGGACCCAGGAGATCAGTGGGATGCAGACCCCAAATTCTCATAAAAAGACCAAACTTGGTGGTCTGAGTGAGACTGGAGGAATCCCGGCGGCCATGCTCCCCAGACCTTCAGTTGACACAGGACAGGAACCATCCCCGAAGACAACTCATCAGAAATGAAAGGGACTGGTCAGCGGGTGGGAGAGGGACGCTGATGAAGAGTGAGCTAATTATATCAGGTGGACACTTGAGATTGTGTTGGCAACTCTTGTCTGGAGGGGGGATGGGAGGATAGAGAGAGAGGGAAGCCGGCAAAATTGTCAAGAAAGGAGAGACTGAAAGGGCTGACTCAAGAGGGGGAGAGCAAGAGGGAGTAGGGAGTGAGATGTATGTAAACTTATATGTGACAGACTGATTGGATTTGTAAACGTTCACTTAAAGCTTAATAAAAGTTATTTAAAAAAATGGGCAAAAGATATGAATAGACACTTCACTATAAGAAATGTTCACGATTATTAGCCATTAAAGAAATGCAGATCAAAACTACAATGAGATTTCATCTCATTCCACCAAGGCTGGCGTTAATCCAAAAAACACAAAATAGTAAATGTTGGAGAGGCTGTGGAGAGATTGCAACACTTATACACTGCTGGTGGGAATGTAAAATGGTACAAGCACTTTGGAAATCAATTTGGGTCTTCCTTAAAAATCTAGAAATACAACTACCATAGGATCCAGCAATCCCACTCCTTGGAATATATCCTAGAGAAATAAGAGCCTTTACACAAACAGATATATGCACACCCATGTTTATGCAGCACTGTTTACAATAGCAAAAAGCTGGAAGCAACCGAGATGCCCATCAACAGATGAATGGATAAATAAATTATGGTATATTCACACAATGGAATACTATGCAACGTTAAAGAACAGCAAGGAATCTGTGAAACATTTCATAACATGGAGGAACCTGGAAGGCATTATGTTGAGTGAAATTAGTCGGTTGCAAAAGGACAAATATTGTATAAGACCACTATTATAAGAACTTGAGAAATAGTTAACTGAGAAGAAAACATTCTTTTGTCATTACAGGAGGGAGGGCGGGAGAGGGGTTTAGATAGTAGATAAGAACTATTTTAGGTGAAGGGAAAGATAGCACACAATACAGGGGAGGTCAGCACAGTTGGACTAAACCAAAAGCAAAGAAGCTTCCTGAATAAACTGAATGCTTCGAAGGCCAGCGTAGCAGGGGCAGGGGTCTGGGGACCATGGTTTCAGGGGACATCTAAGTCAGTTGGCACAATAAAATCTATTAAGAAAACATTCTGCATCCCACTTCGAAGAGTGGCATCTGGGGTCTTAAACGCTAGCAAGCAGCCATGTAAGATGCATCAATTGGTCTCGACCCACCTGGATCAAAGGAGAATGAAGAAGACCAAGGACACAAGGTGATTACGAGCCCAAGAGACAGAGAGGGCTACATGAACCAGTGACTACATCATCCTGAGACCAGAAGAACTAGATGGTGCTCGGCTACAACTCATGACTGCCCTGACAGGGAGCACAACAGAGAACCCCTGAGGGAGCAGGAGAGCAGTGGGATGCAGACCCCAAATTCTCATAGAAAGACTAGACTTAATGGTCTGACTGAGATTAGAAGGACCCTGGTGGTCATGGCCCCCAGACCTTCTGTTGGCCCAGGACAGGAACCTTTCCTGAAACCAACTCTTCAGACATGGATTGGACTGGAAAATAGGTTGGAGAGGGACGCTGGTGAGGAGCGTGATTCTTGGATCTGGTGGACACTTGAGACTATGTTGGCATCTCCTGCCTGGAGGGGAGATGAAAGGGTGGAGGGGGTTAGAAGCTGGTGAAATGGACATGAAAAGAGAGAGTGGAGGGAGAGAGGGGACTGTCTCATTAGGGGGATAGCAATTGGGAGTATATAAGTTTTTTTTGTGAGAGACCTATTTGATTTGTAAACTTTCACTTAGAGCACAATAAAAATTATTTAAAAAATATTTATTGAGAAATTACTGATTGAGCTACATCGTTTCTAACAGTCTATTTGCATGATTTCATCGAAGCAGAATCATGAAGATGTTATTTTTAGCTCCCACTGACTTTTGATGAAACTGGATCTTAGTAAAGTTAAGTTACAAGGTTAAAAACTTAATAAGATTAGACTAGGAGAATGGTCTGGTGGTCTACTTCCAATAATTAGCCAATGTAAAACTTATGGATCACAACAGAACATTGTCTGACTCACTTCCTTTGGATAAACCATTAGGAGGGATCAATCTAATGCAGGACCTCATGCTTGGGGAAATACCGGGCCAGAGAGGGTAAGGGAGACCTTTGTTGAGGCAGACTGGCACAATAGCCACTATAGTCATTGCAAAATTGTACTTGTTTAATTAATAATTTTAATACTTTTTTTTCTGCAGTAGAGATATTTTTAATTTTATTGAAGTTTGTAAATAGATACAGTTAAACAAAAAGTCATAGTACAGTGAGATGAATTAACTCAAAGGGAAGAGACCTGAGTACAAATATCCTAGAAGAAGAAACAGAATATTTTTTGACATCTGGGAGCTGACCTGGCACTATCAATTAGGTTTTTGTATTGCCAGGAGCTGGCCTTGATGTCTGCCTGTTGAACAGACATGGTTTTACAAAATATCAATACGGAAGACAGGAAAAAGATTCTCCAAAGGTGTCCTTGTCTCAATCCCTGGAATCTGTGAATATGTTAAGTTACATGGCAAAGGAGAATTAAGATTGTACATGGAATTAAAATTGTTAATCAGCTGACCTTAAGAAAGAGTATCCTAAATTATCCAGGTGGTTTCATTGTAATCCCAAGGGCCTTAAAAGTGGGAGAGGGAAGAGGAAGAGAGAATCAGAGATAGCAGTGTGAGAAGGACTCAGCTCAAAATTGTTGGCTTTGAAAAAAGAGGAAGTGGATTGTCATGGATTGAATTGTGTTCCCCAAAAATGTCTGTCAGCTTAGCTGGGCCATGAGTCCCAGTATTGTGTGATTGTCCATCATTTTATGTGATTTCCCTGTGTTGTAAATCCTATCACTATGATGAAATGAGATGGATTAGTGGCAGATATACTGATGAGATATACAAGTTTGGATAGTGTCTTAAGCCAATCTCTTTGAGATATAAAAGAGAGAAATGAGCAGAGAGATGGGGGGCCTTATACCACCAAGAAAGCAGTGCTGGGAGCAGAGGGTGTCCTTTGCACCTGAGGTTCCTGTGCTGAGATGCTCCCAGACCAAGGGAAGACTGATGCATCACAAGGACCTTCCTTCAGAACTAACAGAGAGCAAAAACCTTCCCCTGGAGCTGGCACCCTTAATTTGGACTTCTAGCCTACTGGACTGTGAGAGAATAAGCTTCTCTTTGTCGAAGCCATCCACTTGTGGTATTTCTGTTATAGCAGACTGGAAGACCAAGACATGGATCATGAGTGAAGGAATGTGGTTAGCCTCTAAAAGGTGGAAAGGCATGGAAACAGCTCTCTTACAGAGCCTCCAGAGGAAAGAGAACCTTATGAACACCTAGATTTTAGCCCAGTGAGAACAATCTCAGAATTCTTACTTTCAGAACTCTAAGATAATAAATTTTGTTAAATGAGTGGTAATTTGATACAGCAGAAATAGGAAACCAAGAGGTGTGGCCAAGACGGTGGGATAGTCAGACTCTTCCTGTTGTCCCTCTTACAACAAAGACCTGAAAAAACAAGTGAATTGATTATATATAACAATCTAGAAGCCCTGATCATAAGAGACAAAGCTGAAGAGTTGGATTGAGTGGCAGGGAGAAGGAGGGATAATTCAAAAACAGCAAAGAAGTGCCAGTTGTTAGGTTGCCAGTGCCCTGCTGACTAGGTCATCCTGTGCCTGCAGGCTGAGGTGAGCAGTAGTGTTTGGGATGCACCTCACCATATCGGGTGAAGCTGGGCAGCAGCGAGTCTGCACACACCTCTGGAGCTAGGTGGAAGCAGCGCTGGACCTGCAAACGTTAAGTGCAAACATCTAACCTAGCACTGGGAGGCAAAATAAATTCTACTCCCAGAGTTTCACAGTGGAGAACTGGTTACTTCCCCTCACCCACACCCCACCCTGCTCTGCTCTGAAACCAGTCTGGCAGTATTCAACAACTGTCACTCTCCCTAAGCCAGGAACTCGGGGTGAGTCAGGAGGCCCTGCCCCTTCACTGAGCCACTGGCATAAGGGGTCCGCACACTTGCAGAATCCTTTACTCCTGCCTAGACCTGTGTGCACTGGGTCAGTGGGTTTAGACCTGTGTGGGCTGATTCAACACCACATGCCATCATTATCATAACAGCAGGGCATACACCTGAAGCCCATTTTCAACTTCAGCAGCCAAGGGGGAGCTGCAGACTTATGACATTTGACATGGCCCTGCCTCTTAAGCACAGAACCTCAGCCACCTACCCCAGAGGCCTGAGGGCTGGTGGTAACATTCACTTCATCTAAACCAAAAAAAAAAAAAAAAAACCCAGTGCCGTCGAGTTGATTCCGACTCATAGTGACCCTATAGGACAGAGTAGAACTGCCCCATAAAGTTTCCAAGGAGCGCCTGGTGGATTCGAAATGCCGACCCTTTGGTTAGCAGCTGTAGCACTTAACCATTACACCACCAGGGTTTCCTCACTCCGTCTAGCCACTCGTGTAATAGGGGTCTGAGAATAAACGGTGTCTCCCATTCCCTACAGTCAAAAGGACTGTGTGCCCAAGGACCAGCTGCAATACCCCTCACTACATGCTCTAGGGAAAAAGGAACACACCCTCACCAAGGCATCCAGGGGCAGCCACCAGTCCCCTGCCTTGTTCCACACATACCCCCTACAGCAGCCGGATACCTGTTCCTGCTTCAAACACCAATATGCAGCCCTGACAGTCTGGGACTGTAGGTGAGAGTCTGCACCACACATTTGGTGACTGAAAACCTGGACACCTGTGCCACACCAGAACATATGGAGAGGAAGTTAAAGGCAATATTAAGAAATAAAATGTTGGTTTAAATTTAGAAAAATAAAGGTAAATTTTAAGGTAACCACAAAGGATGCTAACAAACCTACCCATCAAAATAAGAAAAACATGAGGACTTAGCAAAAACAAAATAAACAATAATGAAAAAATATGAAAAGAGAATACATAAGAAAAACCACTCAACAGCACAGAAAATTAAGTGGAACAAAGAAACTGCTAGCACCACCAAAAAAACAAGCAACAACAACAACAAAATGACAGCACTAAACTCGTACCAATCAATAATTACACTGAAAGTAAATGGACTAAATGCGCTAATAAAGAGATGAACAGTGGCAAAATTGATTAAAAAAACGCAATCTGTCTATATGCTGCCTATAACAGACACGACTTAGACTCAAAGACACAAACAAACTAAAACTAAAATGATGGAAAAAATATCAAGTAAACAACCACAAAAAAAGAGCAGGAGAGACAATATTAATCTCTGACAAAACATATTTAAAGCAAAATTCACCACAAAGGATAAGAAAGGACACAGCTTAACCTCTAAAGGGTCAATACACCAGGAGGACATAACTATAATAAATACATAAGCACCTAATGAGACGGCTCCAAACCACACAAAACAAACCCTAATAGTATTGGAAAGAGAAATAGATAATCCATCATAATAGTAGACTTCAACACACCACTTTCAATGAAGAACAGAACATGTAGAAAGAAAATAAAGATACAGAAGATCATAGACATATACAGAAATCTATCCAGCAGCAGCCAAGTATACATTCTTTTCCAACTCACATGGAACATCCTTCAGAATAAACTGCATATGGGGCTGCAAAGCAAACCTTAACAGAATTCAAAACACTGAAATTTTACATGGCATCTTTTCTGATTATAATGACATAAAATTAGAAATCAATAACAGAAACAGCAAGGAAAAAAAATCAAATGCATGGAAACAGAACACCACCTTGCTTAAAAACTACTGGATTATAGAAGAAATCAAGGATGGAAAAAATAGATTCATAGAATTAAATGAGAATGAAAACATGTCTCACCAGAACCTTTGGGAAACAGCAAAAGCAGTGCTTAGAGGTCAGTTTATAACAATAAATGCACACATTCAAAAAGAAGAAAGTGCCAAAATCAAAACATTACCCCTACAACTTGAACAAATAGAGAGAAACAAAAGAAGCTCTCAGGCACTAGAAGAAAGGAAATAATAAAGGTTAGAGCAGAAATGAATGAGATAGAGAATAGGAAAACAATTGAAAGAGTAGACAATACTAAAAGATGGTTCTTTGAAAAGATCAACAGAATCAATAAACCATTGGTCAAATTGACAAAAGAAAAAACAGGAGAGGAAGCAAATAACCTAAATAAGAAATGAAATGGGGGGGGCGGAGCCAAGATGGCGGACTAGGCAGACGTTACCTCGGATCCCTCTTACAACAAAGACACGGAAAAACAAGTGAATCGATCACATACATAACAATCTACGAACCCTGAACAACAAACACGGATTTAGAGACGGAGAACGAACTAATACGGGGAAGCAGCGATAGTTTCCAGAGCCCTGGAGCCAGCGTACCAGTCAGGTACGGCACAAGCACAGAGACCTGCACCACCCCCCTGAACTAACCCCGGGAGGGGGACCAGCCGGTTCCACGGGCGGCGTGGGACGCAGCCGGTAGGAGAAGTCCCCGGGAGGCAGTGACTGATCTTGGAGCAGAAAGAGCAGCATCCGAGCCGGGAACCGTCCCGCAGGGATTTGGACTGCTCGCAGGTACGCCATAAACACGGAGAGTTGCTCCACCCCCTGAACTAACCCCGGGAAGGGGACCAGCCGGGTCGCGCGGGTGGCGTGGGACGCAGCCGGTAGGAGAAGTCCCCGGGAGGCAGCGACTGGTATTGGAGTGGGGAGAACAGCGTTCCAGCCGGGACACTTGGTCGCGGCACAAGCACGGGGAGCTACTCCACCCATCTGAACTAACCCCGGGAGGGGGCCTACCTGGTTCACGGGGGTGGCACGGCCACGCGGCTGGTGGGACGAGAAGTCCCCGGGAGGCAGCGACTGGTTTTGGAGTTGAGAGTGCACCGTCCCAGTAGGGGAGCCTTGACGCTGGGCGTGGGGCTGGAAGCGGAGGATCTGACCGTGACTCCAGCGGGCCAGACCCCCTGGGGGCAATCTCCACACAGCCAGCACACATAGGCGATGCGCCCGCGGGAATCTCAGATATAACAGTCATTCCAAGCAAGATAAGCAACTCTGGCTATATTCTGAGGTGCTACTCTCCTATCTCTCTGTTCCCTCCCCCACCCTCCCCAGGCGGCTTCATTAACATCTGAATAGCCTGAGCCAGAGGGAGAACTCTGATAGGGATCTGACTGCAGTTTTTTTTTTAGCGGATTTTCTGGAAAAACTAGTTTCCCAGTGATGGCTCGGAGACAACAATCCATATCAAACCACTTAAAGAAGCAGACCCTGACAGCTTCTCCAACCCCCCAAACAAAAGATTCAAAATCTTTCCCAAATGAAGATACAATTTTGGAATTATCAGATACAGAATATAAAAAACTAATTTACAGAATGCTTAATGATATCACAAATGAAATTAGGATATCTGCAGAAAAAGCCAAGGAACACACTGATAAAACTGTTGAAGAACTCAAAAAGATTATTCAAGAACATAGTGGAAAAATTAATAAGTTGCAAGAATCCATAGAGAGACAACATGTAGAAATCCAAAAGATTAACAATAAAATAACAGAATTAGACAACACACTAGGAAGTCAGAGGAGCAGACTCGAGCAATTAGAATGCAGACTGGGACATCTGGAGGACCAGGGAATCAACACCAACATAGCTGAAAAAAAATCAGATAAAAGAATTAAAAAAAATGAAGAAACCCTAAGAATCATGGGGGACTCTATCAAGAAGGATAACCTGCGGGTGATTGGAGTCCCAGAACAGGGAGGGGGGACAGAAAACACAGAGAAAATAGTTGAAGAACTTCTGACAGAAAACTTCCCTGACATCATGAAAGACGAAAGGATATCTATCCAAGATGCTCATCGAACCCCATTTAAGATTGATACAAAAAGAAAAACACCAAGACATATTATCATCAAACTCACCAAAACCAAAGATAAACAGAAAATTTTAAAAGCAGCCAGGGAGAAAAGAAAGGTTTCCTTCAAGGGAGAATCAATAAGAATATGTTCTGACTACTCAGCAGAAACCATGCAGGCAAGAAGGGAATGGGACGACATATACAGAACACTGAAGGAGAAAAACTGCCAACCAAGGATCATATATCCGGCAAAACTCTCTCTGAAATATGAAGGCGAAATTAAGATATTTACAGACAAAGACAAGTTTAGAGAATTTGCAAAAACCAAACCAAAGCTACAAGAAATACTAAAGGATATTGTTTGGTCACAGAACCAATAATATCAGATATCAGCACAAAACAAGGTCACAAAACAGAACGTCCTGATATCAACTCAAATAGGGAAATCACAAAAACAAACAAATTAAGATTAATTAAAAAAAAAAATACACATAACAGGGAATTATGGAAGTCAATAGGTAAAAGATCACAATAATCAAAAAGAGGGACTAAATACAGGAGGCATTGAACTGCCATATGGAGAGTGATACAAGGCGATATAGAACAATACAAGTTAGGTTTTTACTTAGAAAAATAGGGGTATATAATGAGGTAACCACAAAAAGGCATAACAACTCTATAACTCAAGACAAAAACCAAGAAAAACGTAACGACTCAACTAACATAAAGTCAAACACTATGAAAATGAGGATCTCACAATTTACTAAGAAAAACGCCTCAGCACAAAAAAGTGTGTGGAAAAATGAAATTGTCAACAACACACATAAAAAGGCATCAAAATGACAGCACTAAAAACTTATTTATCTATAATTACCCTGAATGTAAATGGACTAAATGCACCAATAAAGAGACAGAGAGTCACAGACTGGATAAAGAAACACGATCCATCTATATGCTGCCTACAAGAGACACACCTTAGACTTAGAGACACAAACAAACTAAAACTCAAAGGATGGAAAAAAGTATATCAAGCAAACAATAAGCAAAAAAGAAGAGGAGTAGCAATATTAATTTCTGACAAAATAGACTTTAGACTTAAATCCACCACAAAGGATAAAGAAGGACACTATATAATGATAAAAGGGACAATTGATCAGGAAGACATAACCATATTAAATATTTATGCACCCAATGACAGGGCTGCAAGATACATAAATCAAATTTTAACAGAACTGAAAAGCGAGATAGATACCTCCACAATTATAGTAGGAGACTTCAACACACCACTTTCGGAGAAGGACAGGACATCCAGTAAGAAGCTCAACAGAGACACGGAAGATCTAATTACAACAATCAACCAACTTGACCTCATTGACTTATACAGAACTCTCCACCCAACTGCTGCAAAATATACTTTTTTTTCCAGCGCACATGGAACATTCTCTAGAATAGACCACATATTAGGTCATAAAACAAACCTTTGCAGAGTCCAAAACATCGAAATATTACAAAGCATCTTCTCAGACCACAAGGCAATAAAACTAGAGATCAATAACAGAAAAATGAGGGAAAAGAAATCAAATACTTGGAAAATGAACAATACCCTCCTGAAAAAAGACTGGGTTATAGAAGACATCAAGGAGGGAATATGGAAATTCATAGAAAGCAACGAGAATGAAAATACTTCCTATCAAAACCTCTGGGACACAGCAAAAGCAGTGCTCAGAGGCCAATTTATATCAATAAATGCACACATACAAAAAGAAGAAAGAGCCAAAATCAGAGAACTGTCCCTACAACTTGAACAAATAGAAAGTGAGCAACAAAAGAATCCATCAGGCTCCAGAAGAAAACAAATAATAAAAATTAGAGCTGAACTAAATGAATTAGAGAACAGAAAAACAATCGAAAGAATTAACAAAGCCAAAAGCTGGTTCTTTGAAAAAATTAACAAAATTGATAAACCATTGGCTAGACTGACTAAAGAAATACAGGAAAGGAAACAAATAACCCGAATAAGAAATGAGAAGGACCACATCACAACAGAACCAAATGAAATTAAAAGAATCATATCAGATTATTATGAAAAATTGTACTCTAACAAATTTGAAAACCTAGAAGAAATGGATGAATTCCTGGAAAAACACTGCCTACCTAAACTAACACATTCAGAAGTAGAACAACTAAATAGACCCATAACAAAAAAAGAGATTGAAACGGTAATCAAAAAACTCCCAACAAAAAAAAGCCCTGGCCCGGACGGCTTCACTGCAGAGTTCTACCAAATTTTCAGAGAAGAGTTAACACCACTACTACTAAAGGTATTCCAAAGCATAGAAAATGACGGAATACTACCCAACTCATTCTATGAAGCCACCATCTCCCTGATACCAAAACCAGGTAAAGACATTACAAAAAAAGAAAATTATAGACCTATATCCCTCATGAACATTGATGCAAAAATCCTCAACAAAATTCTAGCCAATAGAATCCAACGACACATCAAAAAAATAATTCACCCTGATCAAGTGGGATTTATACCAGGTATGCAAGGCTGGTTTAATATCAGAAAAACCATTAATGTAATCCATCACATAAATAAAACAAAAGACAAAAACCACATGATCTTATCAATTGATGCAGAAAAGGCATTTGACAAAGTCCAACACCCATTCATGATAAAAACTCTTACCAAAATAGGAATTGAAGGAAAATTCCTCAACATAATAAAGGGCATCTATGCAAAGCCAACAGCCAATATCACTCTAAATGGAGAGAACCTGAAAGCATTTCCCTTGAGAACGGGAACCAGACAAGGATGCCCTTTATCACCGCTCTTATTCAACATCGTGTTGGAAGTCTTAGCCAGGGCAATCAGGCTAGACAAAGAAATAAAAGGTATCCAGATTGGCAAGGAAGAAGTAAAGTTATCACTATTTGCAGATGACATGATTATATACACAGAAAACCCTAAGGAATCCTCCAGAAAACTACTGAAACTAATAGAAGAGTTTGGCAGAGTCTCAGGTTATAAAATAAACATACAAAAATCACTTGGATTCCTCTACATCAACAAAAAGAACACCGAAGAGGAAATCACCAAATCAATACCATTCACGGTAGCCCCCAAGAAGATAAGATACTTAGGAATAAATCTTACCAAGGATGTAAAAGACCTATACAAAGAAAACTACAAAGCTCTACTACAAGAAATTCAAAAGGACATACTTAAGTGGAAAAACATACCTTGCTCATGGATAGGAAGACTTAACATAGTAAAAATGTCTATTCTACCAAAAGCCATCTATACATTTAACGCACTTCCGATCCAAATTCCAATGTCATATTTTAAGGGGATAGAGAAACAAATCACCAATTTCATATGGAAGGGAAAGAAGCCCCAGATAAGCAAAGCACTACTGAAAAAGAAGAAGAAAGTGGGAGGCCTCACCTTACCTGACTTCAGAACCTATTATACAGCCACAGTAGTCAAAACAGCCTGGTATTGGTACAACAACAGACACATAGACCAATGGAACAGAATTGAGAACCCAGACATAGATCCATCCACGTATGAGCAGCTGATATTTGACAAAGGACCAGTGTCAATTAACTGGGGAAAAGACAGCCTTTTTAACAAATGGTGCTGGCATAACTGGATATCCATTTGCAAAAAAATGAAACAGGACCCATACCTCACACCATGCACAAAAACTAACTCCAAGTGGATCAAAGACCTAAACATAAAGACTAAAACGATAAAGATCATGGAAGAAAAAATTGGGACAACCCTAGGAGCCCTAATACAAGGTATAAACAGAATACAAAACATTACCAAAAATGATGAAGAGAAACCCGATAACTGGGAGCTCCTAAAAATCAAACACCTATGCTCATCTAAAGACTTCACCAAAAGAGTAAAAAGACCACCTACAGACTGGGAAAGAATTTTCAGCTATGACATCTCCGACCAGCGCCTGATCTCTAAAATCTACATGATTCTGTCAAAACTCAACCACAAAAAGACAAACAACCCAATCAAGAAGTGGGCAAAGGATATGAACACACATTTCTCTAAAGAAGATATTCAGGCAGCCAACAGATACATGAGAAAATGCTCTCGATCATTAGCCATTAGAGAAATGCAAATTAAAACTACGATGAGATTCCATCTCACACCAGCAAGGCTGGCATTAATCCAAAAAACACAAAATAATAAATGTTGGAGAGGCTGCGGAGAGATTGGAACTCTCATACACTGCTGGTGGGAATGTAAAATGGTACAACCACTTTGGAAATCTATCTGGCATTATCTTAAACAGTTAGAAATAGAACTACCATACAAGCCAGAAATCCCACTCCTAGGAATATACCCTAGAGATACAAGAGCCTTCATACAAACAGATATATGCACACCCATGTTTATTGCAGCTCTGTTTACAATAGCAAAAAGTTGGAAGCAACCAAGGTGTCCATCAACGGATGAATGGTTAAATAAATTGTGGTATATTCACACAATGGAATACTACGCATCGATAAAGAACAGTGACAAATCTCTGAAACATTTCATAACATGGAGGAACCTGGAAGGCATTATGCTGAGCGAAATTAGTCAGAGGCAAAAGGACAAATATTGTATAAGACCACTATTATAAGATCTTGAGAAATAGTAAACCTGAGAAGAACACATACTTTTGTGGTTACGAGGGGGGGAGGGAGGGAGGGTGGGAGAGGGCTTTTTATTGATTAATCAGTAGATAAGAACTGCTTTAGGTGAAGGGAAAGACAACACTCAATACATGGAAGGTCAGCTCAATTGGACTGGACCAAAAGCAAAGAAGTTTCCGGGATAAAATGAATGCTTCAAAGGTCAGCGGAGCAAGCGCAGGGGTCTGGGGAGCATGGTTTGCGGGGACCTCTAAGTCAATTGGCAAAATAATTCTATTATGAAATCATTCTGCATCCCACTTTGAAATGTGGCGTCTGGGGTCTTAAATGCTAACAAGCAGCCATCTAAGATGCAGCAATTGGTCTCAACCCACCTGGAGCAAAGAAAAATGAAGAACACCAAGCCCACATGACAACTAAGAGCCCAAGAGACAGAAAGGGCCACATGAACCAGAGACCTACATCATCCTGAGACCAGAAGAACTAGTTGGTGCCCGGCCACAATTGATGACTGCCCTGACAGGGAGCTCAGCAGAGGACCCCTGAGGGAGCAGGAGATCAGTGGGATGCAGACCCCAAATTCTCATAAGAAGACCAAACTTAATGGTCTGACTGAGACTGGAGGAATCCCGGCGGCCATGCTCCCCAGACCTTCAGTTGACACAGGACAGGAACCATCCCCGAAGACAACTCATCAGAAATGAAAGGGACTGGTCAGCGGGTGGGAGAGAGATGCTGATGAAGAGTGAGCTAATTATATCAGGTGGACACTTGAGATTGTGTTGGCAACTCTTGTCTGGAGGGGGGATGGGAGGATAGAGAGAGAGGGAAGCCGGCAAAATTGTCAAGAAAGGAGAGACTGAAAGGGCTGACTCAAGACGGGGAGAGTAAGTGGGAGTAGGGAGTGAGATGTATGTAAACTTATATGTAACAGACTGATTGGATTTGTGAACGTTCACTTGAAGCTTAATAAAAGTTATTATAAAAAAAAAAAAAAGAAATGAAATGGGTGATATCACAACAGACCCAATGGAAATAAAAAGGATCATAACAGAATACTATGAAAAATTGTACTCTAACAAATTTGAAAATCTAGCAGAAATGGTCAAATTTCTAGGAACACACTACTTACCTAAACTAACACAAATTGAGGTAGAAAAATTAAATAAACCCACAACAAAAGAAGAGATTGAAGAGATAATTAAAAAAATAAAAACCACCAACAACAAAAAAGCCCTGGCCCAGACAGCTTCACTGGAGAATTCTACCAAACTTTCAGGGAAGAGTTAACACCATTACTACCAAAGGCATTTCAGGCATAGAAAAGGATGGAATACTCGCAAACTCATTCTATGAAGCCAGCATAACCATGATAGAAAAGTCAGGTAAAGATCCGCAAAAAGAAGAAAATTACAGACCAATATCCCTCACCAATATAGACCCAAAAATCCTCAACAAAATTCTAGCCAATAGAATTCAACAACATATCAAAAAATAATTCACCATGACCACACGGGATTCATACCAGGTACGCAGGAATGGTTCAACATTAGAAAAACAATCAATGTAATCCATCACATAAATAAAACAAAAGACAAGAACCACATGATCTTATCAATTGATGCAGAAAAGGTATTTTAAAAAGTCCAAAACCCATTCTTGATAAAAACTCTCAGCGAAATAGGAATAGAATGAAAATTCCTGGACATGATAAAGGCCAGTTATGCAAAGCCAACAACCAACATCATCCTAAATGAAGAGTCTTAAAGCATTCCCCTTCAGAAGGGGAACCAGACATGGATGCCCTTTGTCACCACTCATATTCAACATTGTACTGGAGGCCCTAGCCAGATGAATAAGGCAAGAAAAAGAAATAAAGTGCATCCAAATTGGTAAGGAAGAAGTAAAAGTATCCTTGCAGCTAATATGGTCTTATACATGGAAAACCCCAAAGAATCCACAAGAAAACTACTACAACTAATAGAAGATTTTGGCAAAGTATCAGGATATAAGATAAACATACATAAGTCAGTCAGATTCCTCTATACCAGCAGAGAGAACTTCCAAAAGGAAATCACCAAATCAATACCATTATAAAAGCCC
Organism: Loxodonta africana; assembly: GCF_030014295.1. Taxonomy (NCBI): domain Eukaryota; kingdom Metazoa; phylum Chordata; class Mammalia; order Proboscidea; family Elephantidae; genus Loxodonta; species Loxodonta africana. The sequence goes on along the minus strand of NW_026974942.1, from coordinate 328,919 downwards.
CCAAGAAGATAAAGTATTTAGGAATAAATTTAAACAGAGATGTAAAAAACCTACATAAAGAAAACTGCAAGACACTATTGCAAGAAATCAAAAGAGACCTACATAAGTGGAAAAACATACCATGCTGATAGACAGGAAGACTCAACACTATGAAAATGTCAGTTCTTCCCAAAGTGATCTACAGATATAATGCAATCTCAATCCAAATTCCAATGACAACTTTTAGCATGTTGGAGAAACAAATCACAAACTTCATATGGAAAAGGAAGAAGCCCCAAATAAGTAAAGAATTACTGAAGAAGAAGACCAAAGTGGGAGGCCTCACACTACCTGATGTTAGAACCTATTATACCACCATGATAGTCAAAACAGGCTGGTACTGGTACAACAGACACATAGACCAATATAACAAAATTGAGAACCCAGACGTAAATCTATCCACTTATGAGCAGCTGAAACCCTGGTGGTGTAGTGATTAATTGCTACAGCTGCTAACCAAAAGGTTGGCAGTTTGAATCCACCAGGTGCTCCTTGGAAACTCTATGGGGCAGTTCTACTCTGTCCTATAGGGTCGCTATGAGTCGGAATTGACTCGACAGCAGTGGGTTTGGTTTATGAGCAGCTGATAGTTGACAAAAGCCCAAAGTCCATTAAATGGGGGAAAAGACAGCCTCTTTAACACGTGGTGCTGGCATAACTGGATATCTGTCTGCAAAAAAAAGAAACAGGACCCATACCTCACATCATGCACAAAAACTAACTCAAAATGATCAAAGACCTAAATATAAAACCTAAAATGATAAAGATCACAGAAGAAAAAATAGGGACAATGCTAGGAGGCCTAATACATGGCATAAACGGAACCATAACTAACAATGCAGAAACATCAGAAGAGAAACTAGATAACTGGGATCTGCTAAAAATCAGTTATGCTCATCGAAAGGCTTCACCAAAAGAGTAAAAACAGAACCTACAGATCGGGAAGAAATTTTTAGCTATGACATATCTGGTAAGGGTCTAATCATTAAAATCCACAAAATACAGCAACACCTCAACAACAAAAAGACAAATAAAAAAATTAAAAATGGGCAAAGCATATGAACAGACACTGCACCAAAAAAGATATTCGGGTGGCTAATGTACACATGAGGAAATGCTCATGATCATTAGCCACCAGAGAAATACAAATTAAAACTACAAAGAGATGCCTTATCACCCCAATAACACTGGCACTAATCCAAAAAATGGAAACCCTAGTGGTGTAGTGGTTAAATGCTGTTAACCAAAAGGTCAGCAGTTGGAATCCACCAGGCGCTCCTTGGAAACTCCACAAGGCAGTTCTACTCTGTCCTATAGGGTCTCTATGAGTCAGAAATGACTCGATGGTGATGGGTTTGGTTAATCCATAAAACACAAAATAAAAATGTTGGAGAGGTTGTGGAGAGATTGGACTCTCATGCACTGCTGGTGAGAATGTAAAATGATACAATCACTTTGGAAAACAATCTGGTGCTTCCTTAAAAAGCTAGAAGTAGAAATTCCATAAGATCCAGCAATCCCACTCATAGGAATATACCCAAGAGAAAAAAGAGCAGTCGCAGGAATAGACATATGCATACCATGCTCATTGGAGCACCATTCACAACAGCACAAAGATGTAAACAACCTAAATGCTCACCAACAGACGAATGGGAAACAAATTATGGTACAGACACACAGTGCAGCCTACTGACGGAGCCCAGTTCTACTCCGACACCCAACGGGTCACTGTGAGTTGCGTTTGATTCTACTGCAACTGGTGGTGTTTTTTGTTTTATATGAAGATAAGCTGTAGCTATGTTGTTGTTGATGTCTTGCGCTGAATGTTGTTGAGAGCAGTTGCTATTTAGTTGGCTTCTACTCAAAGTAACCTAATATATAAGAGAAAGAAATTTTCCCTGGTCCCGTGCCATCCTAATGATTGTTGGTATGTTTGAGTCCATTGTTGTGGTTATTGCGTCAATCCATCTTTTTGAGGGTTTCCTTTATTTTTGTGATCTTCTACTTCACCTAACAGGACTTCTTTTCCTAGTGATCAGTCTTTCCAGATAATGTGTCCAAAGTAAGTAAGATGAAGTCTTGCCATCCTCATTCCTAAGGAACATTTCATTGTTTTATTGTAAGACTGATTTTTTTTGTTCTTTTGTTAATCCATGGTACATTCAATATTCTTCACCAACACCACACTTCCACGCATCAGTACTTCTGCCTTCTTTTTTCATTGTCCAGTTTTCACATTCACAGAGGTGAACAAAAAGACCACAGTGTTGAATAGAAGTAGGGAAAAGAGATACCCTTGCCGTGTTCCTGATTTTATGGCAAAATCTTTCAGTCTTTCACCATTGAGTATAATGTTAATTGTTGGTTTTTCACAACTGTCCTTTATCATTTTAAGGAAGTGTACTGAGGTGAAGGAAATTCAGAGCTATATGACAGTATTGCACAACAAGCTATTTAATGGGGCCAACACATTGAAAGTCACATGCAAGGGGGTGGTCCCTGTAGCAGGAGGTCTTCCAGAGGCTAGAGTCACAGGTAGCATCAGAAGAAGAGAGCAAGAAAGCTCCCAGGGGTGAGAAGCGATATCCTCCTGCAGCCAGGTGATAAGTCTCTGGGTCAGAGAGCTCTAAAAGCAGCAGCATCTTAGGGTCTTTATAACTACAGGAATTTATCTTTTTTTTTTTTTAGGACTAGCAGAAGTTGAGTCCAGTTTTGCAGGGTATGTAAAACAGGCAGGTTCTAAGTGGCTAAAAATTTGGGCTATTTTTAAATCAGTTGGACATGTACAAGTTTGAGTTTCATGCCAGTTTTTTTTTTTTTTTTCCATATAATACACCTCAGCTTACTTGAAGAAGTAAACAACTTGGGGCTAATACACGGAGGCCATTTTTGACTCTCACACAATAGGAAGTTCCCATTTATTCCTGATTTTTGAGTGTTTTTTGTTAAACGCTTTTTTTCTGCATCAGTTGATAGATCATCCCCCTCTCCCTACATTCTATTAATGTGTTGCATTACACTGATTGACTTTTATATGTTGAGCTACTACTCCTGCACTTGTGGGATAAAGCACACAGGGTTACGGCATATGGTTCTTTTAATATGCTGCTGGATTGGAGTTTTACCATTTTGTTGAGGATTTCCATAGATATTTCTATGCAATATTTTTTTCTGATGGCTTTGTCTGGCTAAATATCAGGATGCTGAGAGCATCATGGATTGAGTTACAAATTATTCCTTCCTTTTAGTTTTTGGAAAAGTTTGAGAAAGATTGATGTTAATTTCTATTTGATGCTTTCTTTATAATTTCTTTGTCATTATTGATATTCTCTATTTGTTGAGACATTATTCTCCTGATTTCCTTTAGGTCTTTGACCACGTTTAACACAGTAGATTTAAACGATTTGCCTAGCAATTCTATGTCATTGGTTTTTCAGGGACCGCTTTTACCGATTTTTTTTTTTCCTGTGAATTGGTTGCACTTCCCTGTATCTGGCATGCCTAGTATTTTTACCAAACACTGAGCTTTGTGAATTTTTTTTTAATAACTTTTATTAAGCTTCAAGTGAACGTTTACAAATCCAATCAGTCTGTCACATATAAGTTTACATACATCTCACTCCCTACTCCCACTTGCTCTCCCCCTCTTGAGTCAGCCCTTTCAGTCTCTCCTTTCTTGACAATTTTGCCTGCTTCCCTCTCTCTCTATCCTCCCATCCCCCCTCCAGACAAGAGTTGCCAACACAATCTCAAGTGTCCACCTGATATAATTAGCTCACTCTTCATCAGCATCTCTCTCCCACCCGCTGACCAGTCCCTTTCATTTCTGATGAGTTGTCTTCAGGGATGGTTCCTGTCCTGTGTCAACTGAAGGTCTGGGGAGCATGACCACTGGGATTCCTCCAGTCTCAGTCAGACCATTAAGTTTGGTCTTTTTATGAGAATTTGGGGTCTGCATCCCACTGATCTCCTGCTCCCTCAGGGGTCCTCTGCTGTGCTCCCTGTCAGGGCAGTCATCGATTGTGGCCGGGCACCAACTAGTTCTTCTGGTCTCAGGATGATGTAGGTCTCTGGTTCATGTGGCCCTTTCTGTCTCTTGGGCTCTTAGTTGTTGTGTGGCCTTGGTGTTCTTCATTTTCCTTTGCTCCAGGTGGGTTGAGACCAATTGCTGCATCTTAGATGGCCGCTTGTTAGCATTTAAGACCCCAGACGCCACATTTCAAAGTGGGATGCAGAATGATTTCATAATAGAATTATTTTGCCAATTGACTTAGAAGTCCCCGCAAACCATGTTCCCCAGACCCCTGCGCTTGCTCCGCTGACCTTTGAAGCATTCATTTTATCCCGGAAACTTCTTTGCTTTTGGTCCAGTCCAATTGAGCTGACCTTCCATGTATTGAGTGTTGTCTTTCCCTTCACCTAAAGCAGTTCTTATCTACTGATTAATCAATAAAAAGCCCTCTCCCACCCTCCCTCCCTCCCCCCCTCGTAACCACAAAAGTATGTGTTCTTCTCAGGTTTACTATTTCTCAAGATCTTATAATAGTGGTCTTATACAATATTCGTCCTTTTGCCTCTGACTAATTTCGCTCAGCATAATGCCTTCCAGGTTCCTCCATGTTATGAAATGTTTCAGAGATTTGTCACTGTTCTTTATCGATGCGTAGTATTCCATTGTGTGAATATACCACAATTTATTTACCCATTCATCCGTTGATGGACACCTTGGTTGCTTCCAACTTTTTGCTATTGTAAACAGAGCTGCAATAAACATGGGTGTGCATATATCTGTTTGTATGAAGGCTCTTGTATCTCTAGGGTATATTCCTAGGAGTGGGATTTCTGGGTTGTATGGTAGTTCTATTTCTAACTGTTTAAGATAACGCCAGATAGATTTCCAGCTTTGTGAATTTTATAATGTGTTAACTCTGAAAAACAGATTCTCCAGCCTACCTAGTGCTTGCTGTTATTGTTGAGGGCTGCGGTCATCTGTTTAGTGACATTTCCAAACTATTTGTTTTTTTGTTTGTATGTATTTATTATTTTGCATAGACTGTATTCTTTGCCATGTGTGGTCACTGAAGTCTATCTTCAGTTATTTTAGTGGTCAACCAGTGACCTGATAAAGACCTTTTTTGGAGTCAAAAAGAGAAGAAAAAGAAAACTAAAAACCTTTCCTGGTCATTGAAGATTGACTCTGAATTAGGTACTCTTTCAATGCTTAGCCAGGCCACCTAAAACTGGGCCTTAGTCTACACCTCCGTTTGTGCAGAGCCCAAAGATCTGCCAGAGGCTCAAACCTAGGGTCCTCTCAGGTCTTGTCTGAGCATGCATTCAACCTGGGTATGTACATTGGATCTCTGATCCTTTAGTACATTCAGTATCTCTAAAACAGTTTATTTTCCCATGCATTAGCCTCGTCAGCCTCTTCTTTTCCAGGCTATCAGGTTTGTCTGCTTCTTTCCCTGTTCTCCATTCCTTACCTCAGCTGGTTATGGCATTATATGTCTTTAAAGCTTTTGACAGACAGATACCACCTGGTAGCCACTCATGTCTGAGAGGAGTAAAGCCAAGGCCTATCTCAGAGCAGGTATCTCTGGAACTACCAGATTGGTCAAAATCAACAACATCATTTTTAGAAAAAAGATCTGTCTTGTCCACACCCTGGCACCAGCAAGCCACACCAGGAATGTGGGCTGCTGTCTTCATGGCAGCTGCCAAGTGGAGAATGGGGGATAGTAGGTGAATAAACAAAAACGCCACAATTTTTCATCAAAATTCAACAGCATCTTTTCTCATGAAGCACTTAATGTTTATTCTGTCAGTTTTTTTTTTCCACTTATTCATTGCTTCAGGGAAACCCTGGTGGCCTAGTGGTTAAGTGCTACGGCTGCTAACCAAAGGGTCGGCAGTTCGAAGCCTCGAGGCGCTCCTTGGAAACTCTATGGGGCAGTTCTACTCTGTTCTATAGGGTCGCTATGAGTGGGAGTCGACTCGACGGCATTGGGTTTGGTTTTGGTTTTTTTCATTGCTTCAGTGGAGGGAATGAATCCTGCACCTTCTTAACACACTGTTTTCTGTAACATCCCCTCTCCTGATGTTTTTAAGTGGCCTTTCTCTTATTTCAGAAACCCTGGTGGCGTAGTGGTTAAGTGCTATGGCTGTTAACCAAGAGGTCAGCAGTTCGAATCCACCAGACGCTCCTTGGAAACTCTATGGTGCAGTTCTACTCTGTCCTATAGGGTCGCTATGAGTTGGGATCGACTTGACGGGAGTGGGTTTGGTTTTCTGGTTTTGTCTTATTTCAGTATTTGCTTGGTTGCTGTAAATATTTTAAAACTTTCTAAATTTCTAAAAAAGTTGATTCTAACACTTTTTGCTTTGTTGTTGTTTCTGTGCAGGAACAGGCCCTCCACCGAAGCAATGAGGCTATCAACTTGGTCATTTTCACTGACATTATCCACACCTCATTTTTTAAAAATATACACGGATATACAATTGATCCAACAACTTTCACTGAAATGTGTATCCTTTTATCACTCCCCATACAAGCACCTGACATATGTGACTCATCATCGTACACGTATGTGTGCATCTGGTTTATGTATTCTCTTCCATTGATCTATGATTATATCAATATAGATTTTTGATATCACGTAGAATGATGCATCTCATTTAATTATTTTTAAAACTCCTGTTGAGCTATTACTGTTTTTTGCATCATTTTGTATAAATTCTATAGCCAACTTGTAAATTAAACACACACACATGCACACACTGATGGGATTCTAATGGGGATTATATTGAATTTATGTAATAATTGAAATGATTTATTTTTTCATTGTTCAGTATAATTCATGGATAATGCACTTAAATATAATGGTTTCATTACAAGTAAGTATGGGTAGCAGCTAGGGGGAGGCATGAGGAATCTTCTCAAGTGCTAATATGTTACTACTTTCATATAGGTTTGTTCAATTTGTCATAATCCATCTGATTAGTTGTGAATGTACTGTATATGGATTTCTTTATTCTATGTAACTTACACAAATCATCCTTCAAATTGCTATTTACTTAAAAAAGTTTGTTAGCTATAGCCATTGAAGTTTAAGCATCGTGTTTAGTCAGGTTTAGGCTCTATTGGAGCTCAAAAGAATGGAAATGGTCAAAAATACTACAAAAATTAATTACAATAATAAAAGATCAAGGATGTATAAAACTCTAAGGCCAAGATCAAGAAGCTGGGGGTGGAGATTACCTGAAACTTGAAGCTAGCAACTGGACATGCAACCATATACTTCAGCGACTGATGTGGTCTGCAGATGTGAACTTTCATGCAGTCTGTGTGAAAAATATTTAAATATGTTAAAATTCATTAAATTTGAATGTACATTTATTAAAATATGGATTTGTTATTTTCGTGTTTGGTAGTAAGTATAAATTAGAATTTCAAACTTTCTGTAAAACACAAATGGTTTACACACTTAAGTAATTTCACCACCAATTCCATTCATAGATATATACAAAATACAAACTCTTGTTTATGGGAAACAGAAGACAAATGCAACAATGTTTATAAGTGCATTGTATATAATAGTAGACAACTAGAAATAAAACAAGCATCCATCAGCCACAACACCAACAACAAAAAATAGATAAATGTGTAGTATAGTCTTAGAACAGAATGCCATTCAACAATAAAATAGAATGGGCTGTCATTTCATTCAACCTGGAGAGAGTAATGTCAACTGAAAAAACAATCAATTTCCAAAAAGATTATCTACAACTTAAGACCCCTTTATTAAGTTCTACAGCATCTAAAAATATTTTCTAATACCCTATGAATTCTATATTATAATTATAGCAAGAGAATTAAAAAACTAAAAATTCAGAATGATGGTGGAGGTATAGAAGGATATGAGCAGTCCCTGGATGGTGCGAACAGTTAACATAGTCACTGCTAACTGAAAGCTTGGTGGTTCGAGTCTACCCAGAGGCACCTCAGAAGAATGGATTGGTGATCTACATCAGAAAAATAAGCAGTTGAAAACCCTACCAAGAACAGTTCTACTCTGACACACATGGGGTCGCCATGAGTTGGAGGAGCACTAAAGATAAACAAATTTACTATTTTAGTTGTTGGGTTGGGTGGTGAACTTAGTATACATTATATTATAAACAAACTGACCGAAGTAAGGCACTCATAGACCAATAAACGCATTTTGTCTTGAACCAAAAATGAGTGTTCCTAAAGGCCATTACATATAATTATTATTAAAATTATTGACAAAGGATCCAAAAAATCTTGTCAGTGAATCTCTAAAATACTTCACAGAAATATACGCTTTCTTCCAATACCATTGTTCATGCACTGATGGAACACTGGTTGTATTTTGCTCTCATGGTTTATATCCCACTTTATATTTAACACCAAGTAGTTTAGCAACCCACTGCATTACTTATTATCAACACTCAGACTCTAAGACGTTTTCATATATTACTGATTGGAAAATAAATGATTAAATCCAATTTGGATAACGCTAATAGAGCTAAACACGTGCCTAATTTATGACCAAGCAATTTCAATTTAGGTATATATACAAGAGAATTGAGTTCACGTGTTCTCAAAAAAACACTTATACAGGAAGCTTTATGGTAGTTTTATTCATTATAGCCAAACATTTCTGACATCAGAATGGAAATAATTATTCTAAGCCATATGGTGGAATTCAGCTTTGTAATAAAAATGATGGAGACACTCAAAAATATGGTTAAACCTTTTAAATATGTTTAGGAAAAGAAACCAGACATCAAAGAGAACTTATTTTCTGATTTAAAAGTTTCTACTCAATGGTGATGAGAAATAAGAGCTTCTATTTAACGGTGATAGAAGCCAGAATAATGATTGTAATTATCGGCCCAAGGCATTAACATGAAAGTAGCATAAGAGATGATGAATAATGAAATACTTCACCTGTGGTTTCCCTCAAGCTGTAATGATGACAGTTCCATACTTCCAGTTGTTAATTTCAAGTTTTAGCCCAATTCTGAAAGCTTCTTATTTCATGGTATTTCACATCCCATGTGTCCACAAAACTCAAATGTCTGCTTTCTCCCAGTCTCCTGAATCTGGCCAGTTTTTGCTCCTCCACTAACATCACCTTGACAAAGGTAATATCTTGTCACAGCTGGACTACTGCAATGGCTTTCTCCTGCCCACATCAGTTCTCTACCACAACTCTGCAATGGTAGCCCATTGTTTTAGGTTCAAAGCCACAATCCTCACGTTGACCTAATTTACACTGTAAGACCCAGCCCCAAAACATATACCTATTTCCTGTGTCGCACCAATTTACTCCTTGATCTTTTGTGACTGTGCTGGGCATGTCCCCACCTCAGGGAGTTCTCACTTGTTCTTTGCTCTTCCCAGAACATTCATCCACAGATATCCACTTGTCTCTTGTCCTCGACTCCTTTTAGTTTTTGACAAATGTTGCATTCTTGGTTCTCCCTTCTCTGACTATTTGACTTAATATTGCAAATATCCTCTGTTTTCCTGATTCCAATTTTCCACTTAGTTCTTCTTCATGGTGATTAATACTTTTTGGTATACTCCGAAATTTACCCAAACCCAGTGCTGTCGAGTCGATTCCAACTCATATAAGGTCGCTTTACCCGTTAATTTTATATACTGTCTTTCTCCCCACGATAAAATGTAAACTTCATGAGAGCAGAGACTTATGTCAGTTTTTTCTTGTTTAATCCCATTTCACCAGTGCCTATAACAGTGTCACATACAGAGTTAAAGCATTAAAGCCCTTGTTCAATAAATGAATAAATAAATAAATAAGTGGATGTATGCATTTTGCTCTATATTGTAGTTTGGTCATCATATGTATTTTCCTGATATTATGTATTATATGGTAAATTATATTTCATGTGCATCTTATTTCAGAATATTAAAAAAGGTACCAAAAATTTGTTATGACATGGGAGTACTGTGTTGACAGTCATTAAATCTATTGCTTTAGAAGATAAAGTTGAAAATGGCAACCATTCTCTTGCTTTTACACCTCAAATCCACCCAGTTCCAATAACAAAGCTTTAGTTATTTCTGAAAAGTGGAGAAACCAAGGCATTGTTACATTTATTTATTCTGTAAACATTTCTTTGAGCTTACCTCTCTGTAGACAGTAGGCTAATCAAATCATGTTGTTCAGTCTCAAACTATAAAGGGTTCCTAAAGTCATATTTTCTGTACAAATATCCATTTTCCCAGCACTCTTCTCATGGCCCCCATGACCTCCTTATTCCTCAGACTGTAGATAAATGGGTTCAGAAGAGGTATAATGATACTGTAAAATACCGCGACCACTTTATCTTCCTCAGGGTAATGCAAGGAATGTGGCCTTGTATAGGTGGAGAGAGTAGTCCCATAGAATAGGCTTGCCACAATCAGATGAGAGGAACACGTGGAGATGGCTTTTGTCTGCCCTTTACCTGAGCTCATCTGGTACACCGCAACAAGCACCCGGGCATAGGAAGCCAGAATGGCCATGAATGGTAGTAGCAGAATGATAAGGCCACTAAAGAGGACAGTAAACTCATACTGGGAGGTGTCCTGACACACCAAAGGCATTAGAGATGGAACTTCACAGAAAAAGTGGTTAATGATCCGAGATGTACAGAATGGAAGTTGAAATACATGCAATGTATGTATTAAAGCATTGATAGAACTACTGGCCCATGCACATGTGACCAGGGACAAACAGATTGTCTTGCTCATGAGCACAGGATAATGTAAAGGGTGACAGATTGCTATGTATCTATCATAAGACATGAAACCAAGAAGAAGAGCCTCAGTTCCACCGAAAGTCAAAAACAGAAAGGTTTGAATCTCACAACCTAAAAAAGTAATGGTCTTACTATTTGACAGGAAGTTTGCTGCCATCTTGGGTACCGTGGTGGAGATGTACATCATGTCAATGAAGGAGAGCTGACTGAGGAGGAAGTACATGGGAGTGTGGAGCAGAGTGTCCAATCGGATGAGGGGGATCAGTATGATATTTCCCATCAAAGCCACTGAGAAGATGACAGTAATGGCAACAAAGTGTATCTTGTTCATTTGGCCATATTGGAAAAGGCCAAGAAGTATAAGCTCTGCTCCAAACGTTTGATTTTCTGTCTTCATGGCTTAAATCAAAACAAAGCAGACCATATCTGAAAATTCCATTAACAACACTGATTGACCTTTGAGAGAAAACAAAATGATTATTAAATGCAGTAGAATTCCCTTTAATCAGCTTAGGTGACTATGTCTCTCCCTGTTTTTATACAGGAAAACCTGGTAGTGTAGTAGTTAAGTGCTACACCTGCTAACCAAAAGGTCAGCAGTTTGAATTCACCAGGCACTCCTTGCAAACTCTATGGGGCAGTTCTTCTCTGTCCTATAGGGTACTACAGGTCAGAATCAATTCAACAGCAATGGGTTTGGTTTTGGGTTTTTATGCACTGAATCTGTGTGTATTGAGCAATGGGCATTTTGAAAAATAAAATAAAATAAAAATAACATTTCTTTAAAATTGATCACAGAATAAAAATATAATATGGGGATAAAACATTTAGATGATTTGCCAACATGAGTTATTACTCCCCTTGTAAATATCTTCATGATGATAGACTAGAGACATGTTCACGTGTTGTGAAAAAATCTTTCACTCAATTCCTTCATACATATAGTTTAGAATTGCACTGTTGGTTAAACTTGGTATAATATTCTTTAAAAAAAAGTCTTGACTCCATTTTTCAATTTTGAATTTGTATTTTTTTATACATTGTAATAAAAATCATATTAACATTTGTGGGTCAGGAATATTTTAGCTCTTCTAAATGAATTGGTGGTTATATAGATAACATCTGTAAGTGTAAATGGGAATTCATTGACAAAGCCCTCCAAAAAAAAAAAGATCGATCGGTTGATCGATCTGTCTGTCTGCTGTCTGTCTATCTATCTGTCCGTCTGTCTGCCTATCTGTCTGTCTATCATCTATCTATCTGTCTGTCTATCTATCTATATGCCAGACCTAAGGGATGGTTGGAGAATGAATCATTAAAATACAAGTTAACAATTATTCATCTAAATTTAACTCAAGAAGCACGTCAAGAATGGCATTTTTAGTTCTACTTAGTCCTGTTATATTAATTGGGGAAACTTACATTTAAACTGCACTTGGAAGAAGTGGCAATTAGTAAAAGTTTATTACTTGCTCCTCAATCAGGATATGAAATCAAAAGACTACTGATGGCTTTTTTAAAATTCAAAAGTTTTGGATAATTCTTATTGCAGAACAGCGTTAAGAACTAGAAAATATTTTCAATTAAAAACTAGCCAACTTTAATATAAAACGCCTTGTTGTTGAGTTGATTCCGATTCACAGAGACCCTATAGGACAGAGTAGAATTGCCCCACAGGGTTTCCAAGGAGTGGCTGGTAGACTCGAACTGCCAACCCTTTGGTTAGCAGCAAAGCACAAAATTAACTGACAATAACAATTGTTGATTATACACATGCAAATACTAATACAATTCTGGCATATAAAATTCAATGACTCATCATCAGTTATATTTACCGTTAACTTGACTATACTTGGTCCAAGATGTAGTCACATGAGCAAACCCAAATGTAAGTCTTTGTTCAGTAAATGCCTGACCTCAGAAGCTGAAATGTGGATTAACCAGTTAGGACTTGCCTGCTGGGCTTAACCCAGTTCAAAATGTCCCATTAATTCCATCACCAAATCTGTTGAAAATGAAATTTCTACAAGATTAATCTAATTTGTATATGAGCTCATAAGCTATATTTGCTATTCATGAATTGGAAGCTATTGTCTGAAACTTCCTATTCATGAATTGCAAATAAAGCTTATAAATTCACATGCAAATTTACTCTAGTAGAAATTTTATTTTTTACATTATCTATAGTAAAAAAAAAAAAATTTTTTTTTATAGTCAGCCAAGTTCATATAAACTAAGGCATACTTTTTTTTTTTGAACTAACAATATCATATTAGGAATTTTCATTGTGTAAATAATTTGTAGAAGTATAATAAATGTATGTAATATGCTTTACAGAAGCAATTTAGAATGATGAGTACATGATAAAAACAGATAAGGGAACTAAAAAATATCAGCTTGGTAAGATAAAGTACATGTATTCAAAATCAGTTATGAAAACTAGACAGTTACACATTACATATAGAAATATATATGCATATGCATGTATGCATATATATTTCACTTGAAATAAAACAATTTACAAAATATTTTAATTCAACTGCAAAGATTCGCACCACGAATTTGTATTGCTTGAAATAGTTTACAGCCTTTCACCATTCCAATAATATTGTTGAATATGACTATGCCCTGAGCATAATACAAAGTGGCAAGGCAAAAATAAGAAAGAAACATTTTTTTCTACTCCAGTCCAGACTACAAGTGATGCCTCCAGGGCCATCCTGCCCAGTAGGGGTTGCACTGGACCTTGAAACCCTACCCTTTTCTCGCTTTACGAAGACACGTCTCTCACCTTGCTCTTTTGTGATTGCTGTCCTAAGAAAATTTAAAATCAATATATGGCCAAATTAATCTCAGATAACATACCTGGATATTCAATTTTTGCAGAGATCATCCAAATGTAATGTGGATAATCTAGCCAGCCCAGAAATCGCCCAAATCAAAGGAAATGGGCGTGCAAGAAAAATACTATTCACTCTACATAATTTATCAAATAAAACACATTTCTTTAAATAGTGTCCCTGAGATTAGTTGTATATTGAGCTTTTTGACACGAATTGTAGCAAAGTATTCAAGGTATTATAATATTTTAGGTTAAATTCAGAGTAATAAATGGCCCCAAAGAGCTATTTGAAATCTGAATGGTTGTTATTATGAACGAGACTGCTTTACCTATAGCAGGCCATGTTTTTAAAACTGAAAAATCAGCCACTGTGTTGAAAACCATATTCTTTTTCATTAGAAACTCACTGCCTTCGAGTTGATTCCGACTCATAGCGACCCTATCGGACAGAGCAGAACTGCCCCATAGAGTTTCCAAGGAGCGCCTGGCAGATTTGAATTGCCGATCTCTTGGTTAGCAGCTGTAGCACTTAACCACTACGCCACCAGGGTTTCCAGTTAGACATATAGATTATTTTACATATATAAAAAATAGTTTAAAATTTTATTTTAATTGAGATATATCATCTTTCTTATAGAGATCTGTTTCATTCTCCTAGAAGACTTTTTTTTTTTTTTTTAAATAAATCATTAAACAGGGAGTTGGGAAATGGATCTGCAAAATTACATAAAAGATTTTCCTGTCACCCCACTTGGGCACAGCATTAGAGAGGCACAGCAAGTTTGTCTTTCAAAAAATTTTAAGTTAAATTATATTATTTGTTTGTCATATATATTAAAAAGTCACAGACAAAGCTGCATATATTAGGAAAATCGAGCTACTTGACACTTCTACAAGGTGGCAGAAAAATAAATTCACAAAGAAATCCAAAGCTGTGAAATCTCTAATTTGAAACACATTTTAGGAAGTGTTACCATTCTATGACCTTGCAGGATTGCTTTTTTTTTTTTTTTTTTTTTGCCTCAGCAAATAAGTCTTCAACCATTTACCACGAAAAATTTAGTGGAAAAAAGAATCAAATGTTCAAACTCATTTTCTCGTCCTTATATAAGACTTTAAACCTCTCGGTGGACACAGGCTGGCTGCCTGATCAGGGTGGAATTCTTATTGTGTTTCTCAGAGACCTTCTGGGAAAACTAGACCTCTAGTCCGTGATTAAGCACATTGTACAAATTACAAGTGATATTTTATTAGTCCTGGTGTCTGCAGTCCTGGGGGAGGGAGGGAAATGAACAAAGGGTCAAGTCTCAAAATATATTTGTTCAAGTGAAAAAAAAATCAAATAATTGATATTAGCTGATTGCTTTTAAAAGATTTTTTTTTAAGTTAACTATTTTACCTTTAAAATACGTATGTAGATCTTGACTCCATATAGTTAGTAATCAGCTAATACATAGTTTGATTTTTTTTCTATACAAAATATGCATGAAATACTGAGGAGTTATCTAATATAGGTGATATTATTAAATGTGCTAAATTTTGCAATAATTTTATTCCCAAAATAGGAATGTTGGCTTGGCCATGGAAGTAAGGGACTCTGATTTCTGAAAGTCCACAGATCAAATACAAATGCTGTGATCCCTAAGGGTTAAAGTGCCCACGTGTAGAGTAGAATTTAGATTTTGGCATGGTGCTCAATAGTGTTGTTCTATTTCGATGAGATGTACTTAATCTGGAAAAATTGAAGTGAGTTGAAATTTTAACCAGTCAATTCCCTTACCTGATTCTATGGGATGACATGAAATAGCTGCTGTGCTCAAGAATGGGAAAAGAAAAGTGCAATAACTTAAGAAGAAACTCGATGTGGGTTAGATTTTGGGAAGAAAATACACAGGTTTATTCTCTTATATACAGACAGGGATGTAAGTCACGTCGTATATCTTATCTTCATTTTTCTCCAATTATAATATATATATTATTTTATAATTCATAAATTATTATTTATAATAATTACTCCTTAATTTGAAATATTTTGTCTCATTATTCTCTAAATCACCTTCCCGAGAAAACTCCAGGGGCCAAACAATCACGGAGTCAGTTTTAGGATGAAACACAGGGGTTTAGGAACCCTAATTCAGATTTTTACTGAACGATTGAGTCCTATGAATAGTCAACATTTGCCTCACATTCAGTCACTTGTGGAAGGATTTCTAGAATATTGAAGTGATATATGTAAGTTTTGAATACTGTGAAACTTGTACAGTTTCTGACATTTTCTTTAAGAACAAGAGAGCAAAAATACAAATATAAAATTGATATGGCTGTGGAAGAGGCCTGCACAGGTGAGAGGATCTGCAGTTCAAGTTTCTTATGTTTCAAAGAAAATCTACCTCTGAAGTTAGGTTTGATACCTTTAAGTGGTGCTCATTGTTATTGTTTTATTATCACTTGATATTGCGTGAGAAAAATATTTGTGTATTATACACAGACAGTTGTCAGCTACTTTGGATGGGTATGAGAACATGAAAACCTGGAACTCTTCCTGTGGCATAAAAAGAGAGATATCTCTCACCGGCCCATATATTAAATCAGGGAGTAAAAGTGGAGCGTGATGGTGGAAGGTAGAATGGGGGTGACTCACTCTGAATTGCAGAAGCAGGAATGTATTACTTGCTCTCTCGATTCATAGATTATCTACTCTAATAATAGCATCTACAGCTAATATTATTAAAAATTAAATTAGTTAACACATGCAAACAACTTAGAATGTTGTCCAGCATGCTGCAAGCCCTTAATAAATATTAGCTTAATGATGATTATTAATGATGATGCTGTTTTTACTGCCTTTTTGGATTATTATTTTACATAAACTAAGATAGATTCAAGGATGGAAGCATCTCCTCCACTGCTTTGCTCAAATGTGGACACAAATCCTTCTAAAAGCTTTCCCCATCCCAGTGTGACCAGGTTCTACTAAAGTTTTAAGAGAAAAAATAAACAAAACTAGAACAAACTATCTACAGGGAGAATTACTTAAAATAAGCCCTGTACATACAGTCACTCTCTCTGATAAGGTTCAAAGACCTAAAGTTTGGTATTGAAGAAATCTGAAGTATAAGAGAGTAATCAATAGATAAATAGAGAGAGATAAATGAATGAATAACCAAATAAGCAGAGATATCAAGTTTGGTTCTCCAGAGCTCTAGTCAAAACCTGATTTGTGTGTTTTCATCTGACATCCTGCAATTTTGTTGGATTTGTATATTAAATCTAATAGTTTATTTTTGTTTTTGTTGGTTTGTTGTGTGTGTGTGTGTATTCTTTGCTGCTGTTGTTAGGTGATGTCCAGTTTGTTCTGACTCATAGCGACTCCTATGTACACCAGAAGGAAACACTGCTCTGTCCTGTGCCATCCTCACAATCATTGTTATGCTTGAGCCCAGAGTATTTCTTAGGATATTCTGTATATAAGATCATGTCATTTGAATAGGAACAAATTTACTTCTTTTCAAATTTGAATGCCATTTCCTATTTTTTTTTTTTCCTAACTTTTCTGGCTAGTATTTACGTAATAATATGGAATAAGAGTTGTGAACTCAAGCATCCTTGTTTTGTTCCTGACATTACAGAAAAAACTTTTAAATTTTCACCAATGTGAGTGATATCAGCTGTGGGCATTTCATAACTGTCTTTAATCAGATACAAGCAGTTTCCTTACATTTCTAGTTTGTTGGGTGATTTTATTATGAAAGGGTATTGGAGTGTGTCAAATGATTTTTCTGCATCAATTAATATAATTATTTTTGTTCATTCTCTTAATTAATTGATATTTATGTTTAACCACTCCTGCATTTGTGGGATAAGTTTCACTGGGTCGTGGTGTATAGTCCTTCCAATATGCTGCCCTATTTGGTTTGCTAGTATTTTGTTGCAATTTGCTGCTGAATTTGGTTTGTTAGTATTTTGTAGAAGATTTGCATCCATATTCATAAGGTATATTGTGATTTTTTTTTTTTTTTTTGCTTTGGTATCAGGGTGATAATGTCATTCTAGAATGAGTTGCCTTCTATTTTTTGGCAGAGTTTGAGAAAGATTGTTGTTAATTTCTATCTGGTATCTTTTTATAATTTCTATCTCCTTATTGGCAGTCTCTATTTGTTAAGACATTATTTCACTGGTTACCTTTAGTCCTTTGTACATGGTATCCGTTAGCACCTTGAACATATTTAATACAGTTCATTGATATATTTCTCTAGTAATTCCAATATCTGAGTTGACTCAGGGATTGTTTCAAATTTTTTTATTTTTTCCTGTGAATGAGCCATGTGCTTCTGTTTATTTGCATGCCTAATATTTTGTTGTTGCTGTTGTGGAAAACCGAACATTGTGAATTACAAACCATAATTATTAAAATTATTGACAACGGATTAAAAACAATCTTGTCAGTGATTATCCTAAATACTTCACAGAAAATGTATACTTTCTTCCAATACCATTATTCATGCACTGTTTGAGCACTGGTTGGATTTTATCATCATGGCTTATATCCAATTTTATATTTAGTGCCAGGTAGTTTAGCAAGTCACTGCATTATTTATTATCAACAATTAGACTCTAAGAATTTCTCTTGTATTGCTGAATGGAATACAAATGATTAAACCCACATGGCGATAACACATTCATAGCTATACATGTATGAAAAATATGACCAAGCAATTTCAATCTTTGATGTATATACAAGATAATTCACTTAACATGTTCTCAAAAAGCATTTGTGCAGGAAGTTTTATGGCAGTTTTATTCATGATAGCCAAATATTTCCTGCATCAGAACAGAAACAATTGCTCAGGAGCCATACAATGGAATGCAGCTTTGTAATATAAATGATGGCATTACAGAGACACACAAAAATATGGTTAAATCTTTTAAATATGTTGACTAAAAGAAGCCAGATATTAAAGAGAACTTTTTTTTTTTCTGATTCCAAAGTTTCTACCCAATGGTGATGAGAAATAAGAGCTTCTATTTAATGGTGATAGAAGTCAGAATAATGACTGCGTTTGTGGGGCCAAGAGGTCAACATGAAAGTAGCACAAGAGATGCTGAATGATGAAAACGCTCCACCTGTGGCTTCCCCCAAACTATTATGATGACAACTCCATATTTCCAATTATTTAGTCCAAGTCTTAGCCCAATTCTGAATGTCTCTTATTTCGTAGCATTTCATATCCCAATGTGTCCACAAAACTCAAATATCTGCTTTCTCCCAGTCTCCTGAATCTGGCCAGTTTTTGCTCCTCCACTAATATCACTTCGATCCAAGGCCATATTTTGTCACACCTGGGCTACTGCAATGGCCTCCTTGTGTTCACATCAATTCTATACTCACAACTCAGCAATGGTTGCCCAGCATTTTGGGTTAAAATCCAGAATCCTCATACTGATCTAGTTTATACTACATGTTCTGGCCCCATTACATCTACCTATTGCTTAAGTCTTACCAATTTACTCCTTGATCTTTTGTGACTATGCAGGACATGTTCCCATCACAGGAAGTTCTCACTTGCTCTTTGCTCTTCCCAGAACACTCTCTCTCAGATGTCCACTTGATTCTCTTCCTTAACTCCTTTCAGTCGGACAAATTGTCACGTTCTTGTTTCTCCTTTCTGTATTTTACTTATAATTGCAAACATCTTTTAGTTTCCCTATTCCAATTTTCTACTTAGTTTTTCTTCATGGTAATTAAATACTTTTTGATATACTGTACAATTTATGCATTAATTTTACATATTGTCTTTCTCTTCACAATGAAATGTAAACTTTAAGAGAGCAGACATTTATGTCAGTTTTATAATGCTCAATCCCATATCACCATGCCTATAATAGCGTCACATACAAAGTTAAAGCATTAAAACTTTTGTTCAATGAACTACAGTTTGATCATCATATATATTATCTAGATATTATGCATTTTGCAATACATTATATTTTCTTTGCATTTTATTTCAGCAAATTAAAGAAGAAAAAATATTTGCTATGACATAGGAGTATTGTGTTTACAGGTACTAAATCTACTGCTTTAGAAGATAAACAACGTAGATAATGGCAACCATTCTCTTGCTTATACATTCTAAATCAGTCCAGTTCCAATAGTAATGATTTAGTTATTTCTGAAAAGAGGCGAAATGAAGGCATTTGTCTAATTATTTATTTTGTAAACATTTCTTGGAGCTTACATCTCTCTAGACAGTAGGCTAATCAAATCATGTTGTTCAGTTTCAAACTATAAAGGGTTCCTAAAGTCATATTTTCTGTACAAATATCCATTTTCCCAGCACTCTTCTCATGGCCCCCATGACCTCCTTATTCCTCAGACTGTAGATAAATGGGTTCAGAAGAGGTATAATGATACTGTAAAATACCGCGACCACTTTATCTTCCTCAGGGTAATGCAAGGAATGTGGCCTTGTATAGGTGGAGAGAGTAGTCCCATAGAATAGGCTTGCCACAATCAGATGAGAGGAACACGTGGAGATGGCTTTTGTCTGCCCTTTACCTGAGCTCATCTGGTACACCGCAACAAGCACCCGGGCATAGGAAGCCAGAATGGCCATGAATGGTAGTAGCAGAATGATAAGGCCACTAAAGAGGACAGTAAATTCATACTGGGAGGTGTCCTGACACACCAAAGGCATTAGAGATGGAACTTCACAGAAAAAGTGGTTAATGATCCGAGATGTACAGAATGGAAGTTGAAATACATGCAATGTATGTATTAAAGCATTGATAGAACTACTGGCCCATGCACATGTGACCATGGACAAACAGATCGTCTTGCTCATGAGCACAGGATAATGTGAAGGGTGACAGATCACTACATATCTATCATAAGACATGAAACCAAGAAGAAGAGCTTCAGTTCCACCAAGGGTCAAGACTACAAAGGTTTGAATCTTACAGTCTAAAAAAGTAATGGTCTTATTATTTGACAGAAAGTTTGCTGCCATCTTGGGTACCGTGGTGGAGATGTACATCATGTCAATGAAGGAGAGCTGACTGAGGAGGAAGTACATGGGAGTGTGGAGCGGAGTGTCCAGTCGGATGACGTGGATCAGTATGATATTCCCCATCAAAGTCACTGAGAAGAGGCCCGCAATGGTGACAAAGAGGACAGTGTTCATTTGGCCATATTGGAAAAAGCCAAGAAGAATAAATTCTGCTCCAAAAGTTTGATTTTCTGTCTTCATGGCTTAAATAAAAATAAAGCATACAATATCTGAAAATTCAATGTAAACAACATTGAATGTCCTTCAGAAGAAAACAAAATGATTATTAAATGCAGTAGAATTTCCTTGAATCACTTTAGGTGACTATTTCTCTCCCTGTCTCTTTACACTGAATCTGCATCTGTTGAGCAATGGCCAATTTGGAAAAAAAAAAAAGATAAAGTTTTTTTTTTTACTTTTTTCAAAATAGAAATATTATCTGGAAATAAACATTTAGATGATTTGCCAACATGAGTCTTTTCTCCCCTTTTAAATATCTTCAAGATGAGAGATCAGAGATGTGCTTACTTGGTATGAGAAAAAAAATCTTCCACTCCATTCATTTAAGTAATTAAACATGACAGTGATGTTCAAATATGGTATAATATTCTTACAAAAAGAATTTCTTTCTCCATTTCTCAATTTTGAAATTATATTGGCTATAGGTTGTAATAAATGTTATATTAGCATTTGTATGTCAGGAGTACTACAACTCTTACAAATGAATTGGTGGTTATTTCTATAATATCTGTAATTGCATGTGGAAATTTGTTGCCCAGGCAAAAAACAAATATGCAAGACCTTTAAGAAGGGCTGGAGAAAGAAACATTAAAATGTTACATTAGCAGTTATTAATCTAAGTTTAACTCAAGGAACATGTCAAGAATGGCCTTTTGAATTTGACTTGGTCCTTTTATATTAACAGGGGAAATTTACATTTAAACTGCACTTGGACGAAATGTCAGTTAGTAAAATGTTATTACTTGCTCCTCAGTTGAGATATGGAGTCAAAAGGTATTGATGCCCCATTAAAATTTGAAAGTTTTAGGTAATTGTTATTACAAAGATTGCTCAACAAAGTTGAGAAATTAAAATTATTTTCAATAAAAACTAGTCAGCTTTAATATAAAGTGTGACAAATAAGAAAAGTAATTGACAATACCAACTGTTGATTATACATACATGCAAATATAAATACAATTCTAGCATGTAGATTTCAATGATCTATCATAAAGTTATATTTATTGATGACCTGACTATATTTGGTCTAAGGTGCAGTCACTTATGCTAAGCCCCACATCAGCAAACCAAACCTAAGTCTAGTTTCTGCAAATGCCTGACCTTCCCAGAAGCCAAAATGTGAGTTAACCAATTAAGACTTGCCTGCTGAGCTTAACCTAGTTCAAAACGTTCCATTAATCCCATCCCCATCACCAGAACTGTTAAAAACAAAATTTTTACAAAATTAAATTTGTATAAGAACTCATAACCTGTAGTTGCCATTCATGAATTAGAAAGCTCTTGTCTGAAACTTCCCATTCATAAATTGCAAGTTAAACTTATGGGTTCATATACAAATCTAATCTTGTAGAAATTTGGTTTTTAACATTATCTATAGTCAGCCAAGTTGGTATAAACTAAGGCACATTTGACTATAAGTAATCATATCACTAAGTTATATAGGAAAGGTATTACACACATTTCATATATTCTAAAAAGCTTTGATCCTATTGAACCATCATTCTTCATTATAGGCCTTTCTCAAAGAACAGTGCATTTTTCTAAAACAGCAAACACAGTGATATAAAATAATGATGGATGTTTGTATAATTCAGAAAAAAACAAAGACTTATTCTAACAACATTATGATTTTTTTGAATATTCTAACCCATGAAATAGAATATGACAAATAAAAATAACAACACAAAAAAGAAAAAAATTTTCTATTTAAAAGCTTTACTGTTTTTGAAAACCTGATAAATGAAAAACATTTAACTTGCTAAAAGTGTTCGATAAATTGTATAAATTATAATTTATAGTTTGCAATATTTTAATACATTATGAGTATATTTTTAATATTCTTAAAATTTTTTACATTAGTAATAACAATACTCAATGATAATAAAATATTATTTAAGTATGGTTATGCAAAAAACTGGCTTATGTTTTAAAAATATCAAATGCAAACACACGTAACTGAAAGGACAAAATAAATGTCATTGCAAGCTAGTTCACTGTAAACCAATTGATGTAAATACAAGCTAAATTTCAAGATAGGTTATATATTTCAGACCATGATGCAATTTTTTAATAAAAATCTGAAAGAAAATGATCAAGTTAAAAATAAAATTTTTTTTTAAATGCTGATAAGAGAATGAAGAGGAGGAAAAACAACGTAAAATTTTACGGATATAAATGTGATAAAATAGCTTGATAACTGGGTGTGATAGAAAAATAGGAAAGTAAGAATACAATAGCTGTAGAAGTTATCAGGAGTCTTGATCCTGCTGTAGTGATTATAGCACTGAGCTGGTAACTGAAAGGCAGGCGGTAGCTGGAACCCACCAGCTGCTGAACAGGAGGAGAAAGATGTGGCAGTCTGCTCCTGTAAAGATTTAAAGCCTTGGAAACCCTACGGGGCAGTTCTACTCTGTCCTATAAGGTCACTATGAGTTGCAATTGACTCCATGGCAGTGGGTTTATAGAAGTTATATAACTATTATATGCCTATATATCATCAATAAATTATATACTCTGCCCATTGCCATGGAGTCAATTCCAATTCATAGTGACCCCTTGGGCAGAGCAGAACTGCCCCATAGGATTTCTAAGCTACCATCAGTACAGAAGGAGCCCTGTTTGTGCTGTGGTTATGTGTTTGGCTGATAACAGAAGAGTTGGTGGTGTGATCCTACTAGGTGCTTTGAGGGAGAAAAATGTGGCAGTCTGCTCCTGTAAAGATTTACTGCCTTTGAAACCTACTTTGTCCTATACGGTCACTATGAGTTGGAATCTACTGGATGGCAGTGGGTTAATCTTTATGGAAACAGGCTGCCACATCTTTCTCCCTTGAAGTTCCTGGTAGGTTCCAACCCCTGACCTTTGGGTTAAAACCCAGTGCTTAACAACTGTACAACCAGGGTTCCTTCAATAAAATATGTAGAGAAGTCTGTTCTTTTTGTGAATTTGATCGTCTGTTCTACATTTTCTCCCACTCTGTCCAGGACTTTGTGTTGTAATCCCAGTCAGAGAAGAACCCTGGAGACTCTGGCCCCGGAGATCCTTCTAACTCAGAACCGAAGCCACCCCCGAAGTTTACCTTTCAGCCAAAGGTAAGACAGGCCTATAAAACGAACAGTATATGACATCAAATGGGCTACACCTGCCAAAAAACAGAGAGGGGAAGGCATGAAGGGACAGGAAAATTGGACAAATGGAATGTGGGAATGTGGGGTGGAAAGGGGGAGAGTGCTGACACAATAGGGATTGCAGCCAATGCCATGAAAAAAATCGTGTATAAACTTTTGAATGACAAAGTAATATAAACATATATATGGAAGGAAAAATTTATTAAAAAAAAGAAAATGGGAACACTGGCAACAATTTCCAATCTATTGGAATGCTCATTTCACTAAGTGGGGGTCGTTATTTTGATTTTGTAGTTTTTACCCCCAAAAATTTTATGTAAAGAATTATAAATCTAAACAAGAACCCAAATTAAATTCTTAGAATAAAAAATTTTAATATCACAAATAAAATCCAATTTACCAAAAATTAATAATAAAAATGAAAAGAGCTGACTAAGTGGAAAAAAATATACAAATAAGTGATACATCAAAAATGAGATAGAAGGCCTGAAATAAATAATCCAAAAATATTAAAACCTAGTTAAGCAAAAAAACTTTATTAAATTATTAGGCCAAAAATGTTGTGAGCAACGTTATCAGATATGCAGTAGCATAGTTTTGGTAAAACATGGTAGATCTTTTCAAAACTTGCTAATCATTTCTCATGACCTTTGATCATATTCATACCTGTCGCGGTCGTTGAGTTAGGGCTGCTTACCAAAAGGTTTGCAGCTCGATTCCACCAGCGGCTCCTTGGAAGCCATACTGGGCAGTTCTACTCTGTCCTACAGGGTGGCTTTGAGTCAGAATAGACTTGATGGCAACCGCTTTTTTTTTTTTAACTAACAGTTTCATATTAGGAATTTTTCTCGTGTAATTTATAGAAATGCACTAAACATACAGGAGAAATTTGAAATGAAGGGCACATGATGAAAATGGAGAAAGGAACTAAAAACATCAACTTGTTGAGATAATGTACATGTATTCAAAATCGGTTATGAAAACTAGACAGTTACACATTATATACACATATATACATATGCATATAAGCATATATATTTCACTAAAAATAAAACAATTTACAAAATATTTTAATACCACTGCATAAGTTTCTCAACAGGTGTTTGTATTGCTTGAAATACTTTACATAGTTTACAACCTTTCACCTTTCTAATAACATTCCTGAACATGACTATGTCCTAAGCATAATACAAAGTGGTAAGGCAAAAATAAGAAAGAAATGTTTTTTCTACCCCAATCAAGACTATGAGTGATAGCTGCAGGGCCTTGTTGCCCAGTAGGGGTTGCACTGGACCTTCAAACCCTAACCCTTATCTCACCTTACCAAGAAATGTCTCTCACCTTGCTCCTTTGTGATTGCCGCCCCAAGAAAATTTCAGTTCAATGTATGGTCAAATCAATCTCCCATAACTTACCTTGCTACTCATTTTTGCAGAAATCGTTCAAATGTAATCTGAATAATTTGGGCAGCCCAGAAATCATGCAAATCAAGGAAATGAGTATGCAAAAAAAAACAATACAATCCACTCTACATAATTTATCAAATAAAACACATTCCTTTAAATAGTGTCCCTGAGATTAGTTGTATATTGATCTTTTTGATATGAATTGTAGTAAAGTCTCCAAGGTATTGTAATATTTTAGGTTAAATTCAGAGTAATTAGTGGCCTAAAACAGCTATTTGAAATTTGAATGGTTGTTGTTATGAAGGAGACTGCTCACATCCAGCGGGTCATGTTTTTAAAACTGAAGAATAAGCTACTGCATTGAAAAGCACATTCTTCTTCATTAGATGTGTAGACATCCACATTCTTTTCCAGATATAAAGTAATTAATTTTAAAACTTATTTCAGTTGAGATATATAGTGTCTCATATAGAGATATGTTTCATTTTCCCAGGAAATTTTATTTGAAATAAAACATTAGGTAAGACGCTGGGGAAGGGGTCTGCAAAATTAAACAGATTTCCCTGTCACCCCACTTGGGGATAGTGTTACATACTCACAGCAAGTCCGTCTTTCACAAAGTTTTAAGTTAAATTATATTGTTTGTTGGTTATATATACCAAAGAGTCACAGAGACAAACTGCATATATCATGAATAATCAAGCTACTTTATTTGGCACCTCTACGGGGTGGCAGAGAAATAGATTTGAAAAGGAACCCAAAACTGTAGAAACCTCTAATCTGAAACACATTTCAGGAACTGTTACCACACTACGAGTATGCAAGATGGCCTTTGGTTTTTTTTTTTTGCTTCAGACAATAAGCCTTCAATCATTTACCACGAAAAATTTTAATAAAAAAAGAAATGTTCAAACTCATTTTCTCATCCTTATATGAGGCTTTCAACCTCTTGATAGACATGGGCTGACTGCCTAATCATGGTGGAATTCATATTTTGTTTCTCAGAGGCCTTCTGGGGGAACTAGGTCTCTAGCCCACAATTAAGCACATTGTAGAAATTGTAGGTGATATTTTATGAGGCCTAGTTTTTTTTAGTATCTACACTCCTGGGAGAAAAAAAAAAGAACAAAGGGTCAAGGCTCAAAATATATTTGTTCAAGTGAAAAACAAATCAAATAACTGATCTTAACTGAATGTTAAAAAAAGAAAAACCAGTTAACTCTATTTTACCTTTAAAATATGCGTGTAGATTTAGACTCCATGTGATTAGTAATCGACTAATATTTACTTTGATTTTTTTCTGTACAAAATATTCATGCAATACTGAGAATTGTATAATGTAGGAGATATTATGTTAAATACTGCAATAATTTTATTCTCAAAATAAACAAGTTGGCTTGACCATAGAAGTAAGAGACTCAGCTTTCTGGAAGTCCACAGATCCAACATAAATGTTTCAGCCCCTAAGGTTTAAATGTCTCCAAGTTCATAGACAGGAATTTAGATTTTGGCATGATGCCCACTTAAATTTGTTCTATTTGAATGAGATATATTTAATCTGGAAAAATTAAAGTGAAGTGGGATTTTAACCAGCCAACTCTCTTACCTAATTCCTTGGGATGACATAAGACAGCTGCTGTGCTCAAGTAGGAAAAAGAAATGTGCAATAACTTAAGAAGAAAGGTGATGTAGGTCAGAGTTTAGAGAGAAAATACATAGGTTAACTCTATCACACACAGAGATATAAGTCACATCAGTAAGTTCTTATCTTCATTTTTCCTCAATTATAATTTATAACATAATTACTTCTTAATTTGAAATATTTTATCTCATTATTCTCTAAAACACCTTACAAAGAAACTCCAGTCGTCAAACAATCATTGAGTCAGTCATAGGATAAAACATAAGCATTCTGGAAACCAAATCTCAGAGTCTAACTGAAGAATTGAGTCCTATGAATGGTCAACACTTGCCTCACTTTTGTTCACTGCTGGAAATATACCTAGAATATGAAGGTGACATTTGTAAATTTTGAATAATGTGAAACTTGTGCAGTTTTTGGCACTTGATTTTATAACCAGAAAACAAAAATGCAAATATAAAATCAATATAATCTTGGAAGGGGCCTGGACAGGTAAGAAGGTATTTGCTCTCTTGATTCAGGTATTAATTATTAACTTTCAAGTGTTACCGGTAATAGCATCTACCACTAATATTGTTTATTAAAAAGTAAATTCGTTAACACATGCAAACAACTTACAACATTGTCCAGAATGCTGCACTCAACAAAGAGCTTTAATGATGATTATTATTGATGCTGCTGTTTTTACCGCTTTTTTGATTATTATTTTACATAAACTAAGATTCAGGGATGGAAGCATCACCTGCACTGCTTTGCTCAAACACAGGCACAAATCCTTTTAACAGCTTTCTACACCCCTGTGTTACGTGGTTCTACTAAAATCTCAACAAACAAAAATAGAACAAACTCTCTGCACTGAGAATTACTTAAACAAACTCTATAAATATAGTCACTCTCTCTGCTCAGGTTCAAAAGACTCTCCCAACGACATGATCACTGTTGAGGGCTGACCTCCTTCCAGCCAGGGGCAACCTTCCTACCTAATAGCCAACACAGGGCAAATGAATGTTTTTGCCACCACCTGAGAAGCACTGAGTCTATACACATGGGTGCTTGGGCCCAAATAGTGAACCTAGAGAGAATCATTAAGTCTCTTTTCCTCCAAATTTAAGCTCTTTAAATTCATACAAATAAGGAAAAAAAAGAAAAAAAAGATCATCCAATTTTTTTGGATCAAGCTTCATGAGAAGTAATTTAAAGCAGATTTAAAGCAAACGTGTAATGAAGAAAACTAATCAAGTGAATCAATTTTTCCCATAGGCATAATTAAGAAGTCATTGACATGTTTTCTCCCTTAAAATCCAGGTCATTTTGAAGTTTGGTGTTGAAGAAATGTGAAGCTCAAAAGGGTAATAAGTAAACAGAGAGAGAGATAAATAAATGAATGAACACGATGGATGGATGGATGGAAGGATGGATGGGTGGGTGGGTGGGTGGGTGGGTGGGTGGATGGATGGATGGATGGATGGATGGATGGATGGATGGATGGATGGATGGATGGATGGATGGATGGATGGATGGATGGATGGGCGGGCATACAGACAGACATATGCATGAATGAATAGATGAATAAGTAGTTAAAGAGATAGCTATATCAACAAATCACTAAATAGATGGATAGATAAATAAACAGATAAATAATAAAAATTTGGCTTTCCAGAACTGTATTTTTGTGTGTTGATCTGATATCCTGCCATTCTGTTGAATTTGTATATTAAATCTAACAGTTTCTTTTTGTTTTTTTTTTTTGTATTGTATATTTTTGGGTGTGTGTATGTGAGA